>NC_047508.1:39022312-39081322 GCF_902827115.2 Pseudochaenichthys georgianus
TCTTAGTAACTGCCCAAACATCTATCCCAAATCCATCTTTCTGTCCTTGTTTCTCTAGTGACTGCCCAAACATCTATCCCAAATCCATCTTTCTGTCCTTGTTTCTCTAGTAACTGCCCAAACATCTATCCCAAATCCATCTTTCTGTCCTTGTTTCTCTAGTGACTGCCCAAACATCTATCCCAAATCCATCTTTCTGTCCTTGTTTCTCTAGTGACTGCCCAAACATCTATCCCAAATCCATCTTTCTGTCCTTGTTTCTCTAGTGACTGCCCAAACATCTATCCCAAATCCATCTTTCTGTCCTTGTTTCTCTAGTAACTGCCCAAACATCTATCCCAAATCCATCTTTCTGTCCTTGTTTCTCTAGTGACTGCCCAAACATCTATCCCAAATCCATCTTTCTGTCCTTGTTTCTCTAGTGAACTGCCCAAACATCTATCCCAAATCCATCTTTCTGTCCTTGTTTCTCTAGTGACTGCCCAAACATCTATCCCAAATCCATCTTTCTGTCCTTGTTTCTCTAGTGAACTGCCCAAACATCTATCCCAAATCCATCTTTCTGTCCTTGTTTCTCTAGTGACTGCCCAAACATCTATCCCAAATCCATCTTTCTGTCCTTGTTTCTCTAGTGACTGCCCAAACATCTATCCCAAATCCATCTTTCTGTCCTTGTTTCTCTAGTGAACTGCCCAAACATCTATCCCAAATCCATCTTTCTGTCCTTGTTTCTCTAGTGACTGCCCAAACATCTATCCCAAATCCATCTTTCTGTCCTTGTTTCTCTAGTGACTGCCCAAACATCTATCCCAAATCCATCTTTCTGTCCTTGTTTCTCTAGTGACTGCCCAAACATCTATCCCAAATCCATCTTTCTGTCCTTGTTTCTCTAGTGACTGCCCAAACATCTATCCCAAATCCATCTTTCTGTCCTTGTTTCTCTAGTGACTGCCCAAACATCTATCCCAAATCCATCTTTCTGTCCTTGTTTCTCTAGTGACTGCCCAAACATCTATCCCAAATCCATCTTTCTGTCCTTGTTTCTCTAGTAACTGCCCAAACATCTATCCCAAATCCATCTTTCTGTCCTTGTTTCTCTAGTAACTGCCCAAACATCTATCCCAAATCCATCTTTCTGTCCTTGTTTCTCTAGTGACTGCCCAAACATCTATCCCAAATCCATCTTTCTGTCCTTGTTTCTCTAGTGACTGCCCAAACATCTATCCCAAATCCATCTTTCTGTCCTTGTTTCTCTAGTAACTGCCCAAACATCTATCCCAAATCCATCTTTCTGTCCTTGTTTCTCTAGTGAACTGCCCAAACATCTATCCCAAATCCATCTTTCTGTCCTTGTTTCTCTAGTAACTGCCCAAACATCTATCCCAAATCCATCTTTCTGTCCTTGTTTCTCTAGTAACTGCCCAAACATCTATCCCAAATCCATCTTTCTGTCCTTGTTTCTCTAGTGACTGCCCAAACATCTATCCCAAATCCATCTTTCTGTCCTTGTTTCTCTAGTGACTGCCCAAACATCTATCCCAAATCCATCTTTCTGTCCTTGTTTCTCTAGTGACTGCCCAAACATCTATCCCAAATCCATCTTTCTGTCCTTGTTTCTCTAGTAACTGCCCAAACATCTATCCCAAATCCATCTTTCTGTCCTTGTTTCTCTAGTAACTGCCCAAACATCTATCCCAAATCCATCTTTCTGTCCTTGTTTCTCTAGTGACTGCCCAAACATCTATCCCAAATCCATCTTTCTGTCCTTGTTTCTCTAGTAACTGCCCAAACATCTATCCCAAATCCATCTTTCTGTCCTTGTTTCTCTAGTAACTGCCCAAACATCTATCCCAAATCCATCTTTCTGTCCTTGTTTCTCTAGTGACTGCCCAAACATCTATCCCAAATCCATCTTTCTGTCCTTGTTTCTCTAGTAACTGCCCAAACATCTATCCCAAATCCATCTTTCTGTCCTTGTTTCTCTAGTAACTGCCCAAACATCTATCCCAAATCCATCTTTCTGTCCTTGTTTCTCTAGTGACTGCCCAAACATCTATCCCAAATCCATCTTTCTGTCCTTGTTTCTCTAGTAACTGCCCAAACATCTATCCCAAATCCATCTTTCTGTCCTTGTTTCTCTAGTAACTGCCCAAACATCTATCCCAAATCCATCTTTCTGTCCTTGTTTCTCTAGTGACTGCCCAAACATCTATCCCAAATCCATCTTTCTGTCCTTGTTTCTCTAGTAACTGCCCAAACATCTATCCCAAATCCATCTTTCTGTCCTTGTTTCTCTAGTAACTGCCCAAACATCTATCCCAAATCCATCTTTCTGTCCTTGTTTCTCTAGTAACTGCCCAAACATCTATCCCAAATCCATCTTAATGACCCTGTGGGATTTTGGGACTCACATTTGAGGAACCCCAGGATCTCCTCCGCCGGTCTGAAGCCGCAGAGGCCCTCAAAGCGGGTGAGGGCGATGGCCATCTCCGGCTTGTGGTTGTTGTCTGGATAATGCTCCGGAAACTGAGCATGGAGACGAGCCGCTAACTCCTGACCAAAGCATGCAGACAGAAAAGGAAGAAGGTTACTAGAGAGGGGAAGTGAGGGAGGAGAGCAGGTCGACCAAAGTCTGTTCTGGACCAATGGCTTCAATGTCCAAACCAACTGAAAACATGTTAAACCATGTTGAATGCAGTCTTTCTAATAAACATATGTACATGTGTGTATAGCACTCTCTTTGTAACAATTTGATAAGATTGCTTTCAGCCATTTGCATTTGCATATGGCCATTTTAAGGAGAAAGCAACATAAAGGTGAGATACCAGCTTTGAACTGAAACAAACAGCCGCTTGTTTGTTTTTTTAAGTGGGAATGAACCTCTTATTTTAATCAACTATATGTGGATACCCCCCATATCCAGTAATCTTTACCATTATTGAATTCAGGGACAGATTTTTTCGGTTAAAATCAAAGAAGCAGAGCCAGAAATATAATCGTTTTTATTCCATGCAAGTATCGAAAAAATTGGCGCTTCTGTAAAAACTCAATGTCGAATTTGTCATGCTAGTAGATTTATTAGACTTTTCAACGCTCTCTCTCTTTCTCTCCACAAAATATGGAGTAATACTCATGGAGACCTGTAAACAGACGTATATGTGTAACATGTGTGCAGTTCCTCTTTAAGGTTTGGGTAACAATCACACACTATGTCCTAAGTAACAATGTCTTCAGGTGGTGGGAACTCACTGCAATTTCTGATTAGTAAAATGTATCCCAATTTATATTTAACCCTTACGTTGTGTTCGGGTCTCCCCTTGACCCGTTTCAAGTTAAAATGATATAATAACTACGCTCGATTTTTTTGTATCGGAACAAGGCTTCATGATATCCTCCACAGCAGCTATATAAACACTACAACACTGATTTGGACCATTTTAGCCAAGTCTGAAGAAAAAAAAAGTGTATCATTTGGTGTTCGGGTCTGGGGAGACCTATGGGGGAGACCCAGCTGAATTGTTGGGGGTTGACTCAACAATTCAAATTTGGCCCAATCAAGATTAATCTTTGACTTTAGACACCCCAACCCCTTCATCCACTGTAACAATAATTTGAAGTCTGTTATAGTCAGATAACGTAATGATCCACTGTCTTCACTATGTTGCAAATGTATTATCTTTTCAATCTACACACGGCATCTATTGCACGTCTGTCCGTCCTGGGAGAGGGATCCCTCCTCTGCTGCTCTCCCTGAGGTTTCTCCCATGTTCCCTTTAAACTGTGGGTTTTCTGCGGAAGTCTTTCCTTGTACGATGTGAGGGTCTAAGGACAGAGGGTGTCGTATTGTCATACTGATATTCTGTACACACTGTGAAGTCCACTGAGACAAGTGTAACATGTGTGATATTGGGCTATATCAATAAACATTGATTGATTGATTGACTATACGGAATATAATGAGTTAATTTAATCACATTTTTTACTTAAATATGTGGTGTGATGTGTTTTGGGGCCATAAAATACAATTACAACAGGATTGTACGGTTATGAATGCATAATAAGTTAGTTATGATGTAGTTTAAACAATATTGGATGATAGTCATTATTTTGTGGTGTTTTGGATTGAGATAAATCATGGGTCAAAATGTACCCGCGAACACCATGAACCGTACGGTAACAGCTTTCGACACAAGAGTTGAATAAAAATAACATTTTCTGATGCCCATCTATATTCTAAGGGAACTTATGATAGTGTATAGATGACTGGTTCATATTTTAAACAGCTGTAGTTAAATGTGAAAAACAGCAGAGTATAAATGAGTCATTTTACGCAGAATTCGAACACTGCATTGGTGTGTGTGTGTGTGTGTGTGTGTGTGTGTGTGTGTGTGTGTGTGTGTGTGTGTGTGTGTGTGTGTGTGTGTGTGTGTGTGTACTCACTCTGTTGGGGTGTGCCTGTATGGACAGGGCTGTGTTGACAGACAGGACCTTGAAGAGGAAGGGCAGCTGACCCTGGAAGGTGTCTTTGACCTTGGAGCCCAGGCAGGCGGGGAAGTGTGCGATCCACTCGCCCAGCGTGGTCTGAGCGATCCGGTTGTCTTTGATCTGGGCGTCTCCTTTTGGGTGGGCACCCATCCACAGCTGGGAGAGAGAGCAGAGGGATAGGTAAAGTCCAATATTGGACTTTCGAGGGAGTGGGTTGAGGCAGAAGTGGACTGAAGGTTACAGATGTAGGCTTATGACTGGGTGATCGGTCAAAATCCTGATCTACTGGGGAAAATACAAAACTGAGAGCTGAATCCAGATTAAAAGTTGAACAATTCCAGAAACATATGTTGAAAAATGTATGACATGCGTGTTGCTTCCCTCCTTTATCTTTGTTAACAAGCTTCTTAAGGTAGTCCCAGTTGTCCCCTTTGAGAAAGAGACCGAGTATCATGCATTTAATCAATGTATCTAATGTAATCCAAAGTGATTTATATCCAGTAAGGAGGGAAGATAATCCTAGCCATCTGACTGAGCGTAAATCACTTGAAAATGAAGGATACTGCCTCAAGGACACACACTTGTTGGTGGACAAACAATATGCCACCACAGTGAGGCTTTATCCTGTAACCAAAGTTAGGTATGTGAGAAAGTACATTCACAAGAAAACATATCCTAAATTACCCAGAAAACAGGATATTACGTTGATGTCTATTCCCATTAGAGGAAGACAAATCGATTCAATAAAAACACTGGAATGTAAATTAATAAATGTAAAGACACATAATTATCATGATCAATTCTAACCTAACATATTATGAAAATAGGTAAAACTATTATGTTGCAGATGTGCTGAACAATAGGTCACATACTGTAATGTAGGTTTTAAAACCATACCACCCTGTGACTATGAGCATTAATATCAATATAACCACATGGCATGTGACATTAATGTTGCTTGTGGTACGTTTAAATGTCACAGCCTGAACTAATGACCTTCATGACAAACCCTGCAGAGCTGCTGCAGCTAAATAAAGAAATACGTAAGAGAAGGCATGGAGGGAACAAGGCTCAACACACTTAGCAAGAAATACTGGTTTAAACACGGAAATACATTTCACACAGCTCTTGTGATTGGTCAAACTTGGAAAGAATGATTAGTGTAATGTGTAACAACATTCATACATCTTAAAGACACTATGAAGCTGACACTATTACCATCTCAACACAATAGCTGTGTCTTAAAATAGCTACACCATCTTTCAACTATGTTACGGTGCTTTAAATGCTTTAGTGCTTTATCAGTCGACCTAGAACTGCTGTTGAAATTGAAATAAAAACTATATTACTGAGGGATTTAGAATAACAGTCAACATCATTCTTTTACAAGCTTCAATGTGTAGTCAAAAACGATTTCATGCACTTTATACTTCCTGTTTTATTATCAGTTATTTGAAGCAGTACTACTCCTAGTAATACCCTTACCTCTGCATAGGGCTTGCCCTCCTCTACCATAGCGGCCGGGTCCCCCCCCAACACGAGTTTGGCCACCTCGCTGTCCAGCCCCAGCTTCCCCCACGCATAATTCTGCACGGCACAGGTCAGCGGAAACACTGGAGACGGAAAGACAACATTTATTGTGGGAATCCTTAAAACAAAACGTGAATAGAGAACTGAACCCGGAATATTCCAGGGGCCTCCGATCCCTTTACAACTGTGAAAACACACCTCTCTTTTGTTGCCCTTCCTACAGGTGTACTGAGCATCATTTGGTCTGCCTATTAGCAAATTCTTACCAAATAAGAGAAATAAGTGTGCAATATGTAGCTAGTTAAAAATATAATCATTACTGGCTGTCTTCTTAGATGACAATGTTAATACTCTAACAAGAATCTGTACTATATAATGTTACTTCTGTTATCTAGCTCCTACCACACTGCATTCTACATGTTAAACTTAAAAACATAAATACTGCTGCTGCTACTACTTTCCTACCCCAATATGTACTTTGCAAATTGTAATATTTTGTTTCTACAAATGCGTTCCTCGTGTTTGTAATTTTAAATTTATATATGAAAACAATCTGAAAGCACTTCTTCCTAAAAATACAGTATGAACTATGATAAACTGGATTAGTAGTAGTAGTAGTAGTAGTAGTAGTAGGGGAAACATTCACGATCATGTCCTGGTGAAAAAGCTCTGTGTGTGTGTGTGTGTGTGTGTGTGTGTGTGTGTGTGTGTGTGTGTGTGTGTGTGTGTGTGTGTGTGTGTGTGTGTGTGTGTGTGTGTGTGTGTGTGTGTGTGTGTGTGTGTGTGTGTGTGTGTGTGTGTGTGTGTGTGTGTGTGTGTGTGTGTGTGTGTGTGTGTGTGTGTGTGTGTGTGTGTGTGTGTGTGTGTGTGTGTGTGTGATTTCATAAATCAATGAAACAGTGGAACAGATTTCGCCGGGGTTCATTATTTGGCGGAACACCGGCCAGCTGACCATGCAACGTTCAATGACAGAAACACACACACATGTAAGCTGGTTTGCATTAGCGAGAAACTAAGTAGGTGTACCGTGCACACTGTAGACATTTTATACGTGGTCAAAATACCTACTGACATGTTATTTCACTATAGTGCTGTCTATGTGTAAACACTAGCCGCCTCTCTGTAAACAAACAAAACGCCGAATGGATATTATTAATGTGGATGATGCTGCTACAACAACAACAACGAGCTTTTTTTTTACTGTTCCTGCTCATTGTGTCAATAACCCGTAGCAGCTCTCACGTAATGTAAATAATGGGTTGCAGGTTAAGGTAGCTAAATGTTAGGGACAGAAGGTTATAAACAGATATTTAGCAGGAGCAGATCTCACTCACCTCTCACTTCCTCCATGGCTGCAACGTCGGCTGTCAGAGCGTCGGTGACGTCACGATACACGCAATACTTTTTTTCACTTCCACGTGATACTTCAAGGAAAAAACGCTAAAAAACGATAATTGGTATTTTATTAATTTGGGGAAAAATCTTTAAAGCTCTACAAAAGTTATATATTAATCATAAAAATAATAAAAACTGTATATTTGGTCGTTTTTATTATTACATTTGTGTAAATTCAACATTAACATATTATTAATATTACTACACGACTGTTTATATTGAACTAATATGCATGTTATATTTTATCAGTAAAATGTGCACATGTATAGCCTACAATTATTATTGTTCATGTAAATATATGTATTTTATTTTATCTTTTTTATTGCATGTTCTTACTTTTTATTCTTACTTCTTATCTTTATAAAAGCAATTTTGACCTGGATAAATAAAGTATTCAGCTTCTGATTGATTTATGATAAACCCTGCAACTTTTTATTTTTTATTTATTTATTTTTTTTATTTATCCTTTATTTATCCAGGAATGTCCCATTGAGATACAAGATTTAAATGTGTTTATCTTTTTCTGTCAACTTTGCCTTGTAATTTTTCTTGAATTGTTCTTGTAGGCTTAAAGTTAATTGTTTCACTTTTTAAAGTTGCTATTTTAATGAAACCAAGCTATAAATCCAAAAAAAAAAATTATAAAGACAATCATTTGTCCATTATTATATTTATATAACTTAATAGTGTCCTCTGGCTATGTATATTGTCTACTGGAATTTTTTTTATTAATGTGATTTGCTTATTTTGTTTTTTGTATTAATGTTAAAGAAGATATTTAAAAAATACAAGTAAAATAATACACGTCACTGTCCAAGTGGCGTAGTGCGCATGCGCTGTAGATTCATTCGAGGAAGTGGCAGGAGAGGCAACTCAAACGACGGAGAAGAGTTTGTTGTTTATTCTGCGTTTAGAGAGCACTAACCGGCCCGAATCCTTATCAAAATGTCGGAATTTGATAGCAACCCGTTCGCAGACCCTGCCGGCGACAATCCTTTCAATGTAAGTTGTGGTTTAAGTTTTTATTTAAGCTGTTAAGGCACAGTCGAGTCTGGCTGCTGACATATCGTTAGTTAAAAGGTAGCCAGCACGTCAGGAAACGATGTTGAAGGGGAGGGATCTAATTCTGCTCGCTTGAAGACCATTGGACAAATATAACATGATTGGCAGTGCTTAAACCAATCAGCGGGCGTTGTTTAAAAAAAAGAGGGCGGGGCATTCTGTTAGCTAGCTTACGTTACAGGAAGAAACTGTAGCCAACCTGGAATGTGTGTCAAACCCTTTTTTAACCACATTGAAATCCGCTAGTATTCATTTTAAAATAGATTGTTATCATTGAGTCGTGTTACTTAAATGTTGTACATGGTTTAAGATACTTTTAGAGTTCTGTAAATTACTCTTAAGACACTCAATTTCAAGCTAACTACTCTACCTCCATTGGTGCTGCTGGTTTGTTCTTTGAAAAGTATTTCTAAACTCTAGCACTTGTTGCTTCCATGTTAACAGTGGCTGACTTATTAGCTAACGTGTGCTGTTATTTAAATGATCCTTTGGTTCTATCCTCACATTTAAGATGAAGGCTGTATTCAAGACTTCCTAAAAGTGGAAAAAGATGCATTCTTACATTATAGGGAGGGATGAAACACTCTTTAATGGTCACACATGCAGAGCACACAGGTCTCTGCTTTTAACCCATCCTAGTACCAAGAGCAGGAGTCTAGTACTAGGAGCAGGCAGCTATTGTACAGCGCCCGGGGAGCAATGGGAGTGGGGGGGAAGGGGGTCGTCCGGTGCCTTGCTCAAGGGCACCATGGTACGAGGTGAACTGGGACCTCTCCAAATAGCAGTCCACACTCCATTTTTAGGTCTGTTCGGGGACTTGAACCGACGACCCTACGGCTCACAGTCCAAGCCCCTACTGACTGACCCACTGCCGGTCAACACATGCTCGCAAGTGTTTCATTATTGCCATCGCATAAAGTTTAGGGACTTAGAGAAAACACACTGAAGGAAGAATAGTCAGCAAAGAGCAAGACATCCTGACCTTTATTTTCAAATTCGTGTCAAACTTCAATAATGCTTATTCTGTGATGAGCGTTGCATCTTATGTGTGTCTGACCTTCCCTATCTGGTGAATTCCCACTAATTCCAACACATTTTTGCTATTTTTTATACGCTATACATCTATTATTATTTATGTATTCTTTAATTCATTATCATAGTGTTTTTTTAAATAAATATTTACACACCTACACAGACTGATGAACATGCTTGGTGTATGCCTGGAATCTCAACAGACTCCATATGTATTTAAGATAAGGATACATATGACCCATACAGTATATCTATATATATTTAGCTGCCATGAGCACCATCTATTCCTTATTATATAAGATAAGATGGACCTTTATTAATCCCGTGGGGAAATTCAGTATACAGCGACAGGGTAAGAATGAAAAACAGGACAGCACAGATTCACACAGATTAATACAATTAAAGATAGAAATACAATTCTATACACTTTAAGGTGGGGTAGGTAATTTGAGTAACCAGCTCGAGTGCGCTAGAATTTAAAAATACACAGCCGGAACAAATCAGACTCCTTCCCTATCACGGTGCTTTGATAGAAGTGTTAAAAGCATGACATCATGGTCACAAAGAGTTGTCATGTGAACGGGAGTAGGGCTGGGCAATATATCAACACGGTTTCATTATGATATGCAACTAGATATTGTCTTAGAGTTTGGATATAAGTGTTTTATTTTCCTGTTGTTAAAGGCTGCATGACATAACATTACGTTATTTTCTAAACTCGCCAGATTGCCTTTTATTTGCCTTAACCCACTTAGTTGTTATTTATATATCAAGGTGTGTTAAATGGTCATGGTAATGGTACACGGGATGATATGTCATCTTGTACGTATTGCCCAGCCCTACTGAAGAGACTATATTTTGACTATCTGTTTATTTCTGCTGCTTTAAGTATTGCCTTATTTACATGTATGGGGCTTTATGGGTATTGCCCTGATAAGCATGGACACAGAGTCTGCAACATTTATGTTTATGATTATATAACACATCTTTTACTGTATTGAAAATACCTCTTACAGTAGTGCAGAGTCAAAACAAATCAGGTGCACAATGGCCGTGACGTCAGTAGATTGCTGTTTGTTTACTGGGTGTGGAAGTGACTGAATAAATAACCTAATAGCAACTGGAATATAATGTGTAACATGTAGTGTTGCAGTGACTATCAAGGGCTTATATTCATGCAAGACGGCCGCTGGCTGTCGCATGAAAATAATAATAGGTTACACATTTTTGGGAAGAATGTTAGAAGGGCAACAGGAACATATAAAAAAATGTCCACCCTTTGTGACCTTGACGTGCAGTTTCCCCCTCAATAATCGGCACTGTCCTTTATATGAATATCAAAGTGTGGTTTTGAAATGGGAACAACACACGTGGGCAATCGCTGCTTATCACATCCCGGTAAAGAGACTTAATGTCATTATATCATGCCGATAAATGTGCTTTGACACAATTTTAGGTTAAGACTAGTAACATTTTTGGATCTGAACATTAAAGACCTTCCCATCAGCGTCAGTGGAAGTGTTTTGTGCTGTTTTACACACTTTGTTGCTTTCGTGTCTGGTTTTTGGCTTGTCCCATCTTAATCCTTATTTCAGAGGCTACCTTGTTGTCACATTAAAACTCAGTCTCTCAGTTGTGACTCAGCAGATATTTTCCTAATGTTAGTCAGACTGTGGTTAATGCTGGTATAAAACATTTAGCATAATGTGCCGCTTTGAATATCTCCATAGGCTATGATCGACAAAGATTTCACTTATCATACCGAACCTGCCGTGGCAAAATCACATTTTAGAAAGTCTCCCGTTACATAGGATGTGATAAGTTGTAGTTTAAAACTGTTAACTGCTTTTTGAGCCAGATTTCACTCCTAAATGCCCCTCAAAACAGGGCTTACTCAGGGTGTGAAACAGCATGTGTTTCCTGATGGGAATATTAACAGGTGTGTCCGGATCAGATAAGTAAGTGTGAGTAACGGCACATTTTGTAATCAC
The DNA here is from genome assembly GCF_902827115.2 of Pseudochaenichthys georgianus. Classification (NCBI taxonomy): domain Eukaryota; kingdom Metazoa; phylum Chordata; class Actinopteri; order Perciformes; family Channichthyidae; genus Pseudochaenichthys; species Pseudochaenichthys georgianus. The sequence goes on from NC_047508.1 coordinate 39,033,808, forward strand.
ATGTGCAGTGAGTGACGTGTTGGGTTGTCCTGTGAGGTTCGAGCCTCAAACAAATAAAGGAGACACTGGCACAGACAACAGTTGTTGGTGTTGTTAAACGGTTTCATTGTATATCGATTTAGTAGTTCCTAAAATACCCATTTCCACAACAGCATGCAGTAACAGATGATACCTGGGCCAGGGATCGATTAGTCTGCTGATTATGTTCTCCATTAATCCTTCATACATTTGATTAAATAAAAAGAAATGCAGGCTATTCTTGCTCAAAGCCAAATGTGATGTATTCCATCAAAACCCCCAACAAACTAAATATATCATATTTAATATATTATATAATGAAGAGCTGGAAAATCTTCATGACATTTTGAGATTTGACCTGTTTTGCGTCCGTTACGAACCACTCAAATTCAAAAATCACACATACTGTACCCCCAGTATGCAGATTATCCAAGTTTGTATGTTTTTGACGATTAACAAACTATAACAGAAGTCAAAAAGAATGTATTTGGTTGATCAGGTTGATTGACTCGTGTTGTGTTGTGTTTCAGGACCCGTCGGTCACACAGGTGACGAGCGTCACCGTAGAACCAGTGGATCAGTTCAACCCGTTCCCTGCTCATCCCACAGTAAGACTTTTTCTTTTTTGTATCTGTATCTTTTCTTACTCCCTTTTTACCACCCAATCTTTGCCTCTTTTTTCTCACCTTTCCTCCTTCATTTGATCATGACGGCTATCTCATTTATGTATAGATAGGTAGATGGATAGATGGATGGATGGATAGATAGATGGAGGGATAGATAGATAGATGGAGGGATAGATAGATGGAGGGATAGATAGATAGATAGATGGAGGGATAGATGGATGGATGGAGTGATAGATAGATGGAGGGATAGATAGATAGATGGAGGGATAGATAGATAGATGGAGGGATAGATAGATGGAGGGATAGATAGATAGATGGAGGGATAGATAGATAGATGGATGGATAGATAGATGGAGGGATGGATAGATAGATGGAGGGATAGATGGATGGATGGAGGGATAGATAGATGGAGGGATAGATGGATGGATGGATAGATAGATGGAGGGATAGATGGATGGATGGAGGGATGGATAGATAGATAGATGGAGGGATAGATGGATGGATGGATGGATGGATGGAGGGATGGATAGATAGATGGATAGATGGATAGATGGAGGGATGGAGAGATAGATGGATGGAGGGATAGATAGATGGATAGATCCGCATGGATGGCTAGCGGGCTGGCTGGCTCGCTCGCTGGCTGGCTCGCTGGCTGGCGGGCTGGCTGCTCGCTCGCTCGCTCGCTGGCTGGCTGGCTCGCTGGCTGGCGGGCTGGCTCGCTCGCTGGCTGGCTCGCTCGCTTGCTGGCGGGCTCGCTGGCTGGCGGGCTGGCTCGCTCGCTGGCTGGCTGGACTGGCTCGCTCGCTGGCGGGCTGGCGCGCTCGCTGGCTGGCTGGATAGATGGATGGATGGATGGATAGAGGGATGGATGGATAGATGCGTTGCAGCAGCACATATACTGTACACAGTCCAAAAATATTTCTGAAATAAAATAGCATTTAAAAAGTTACAAAAAATATATATACATGTGGAAATACACATTTCCAGTAACAAATATAATGCAGGATATTATTGTGCAAGAAATAGATTATTCAATATTATATTGAATATAAATGTAAAATGTACGGTGAGAGTTTAAGTCCAGTTATCAAGAGAAGCTATGTTTTGTTTCTCATTCCCTTGTCCTCCATTTTCCAGTTTGTATCTGTATGTTCCTGTTGTTGTTGTATCTTCCTAATAATGGTTGTCATTTGTTTGCTTTTTTATTGTTTTCCAGGACAACCTAGCTACTCATACCACCACTCCCTACCAGCCCGCTGTGCTGCAGCCGTCCTCAGTGCCCAGTCCGCAGGTCAGTCTCCTGCAAGCCCTACCCCGGGTTCTTACGGTCATTACAAACCTGGAAAAGTCATTGAAATGTAACTAAAGTTGCATCAAATATAATTTATAGTTTATCTAATCACTGAAATAGTAATACTATAATGATAATATATACTGTATCGTATAGCAATGAAACGTAAAATGGCATTTAACTGTCGAGGTGTTTTGCTGGTGAGAGATTTGAGTTGCTTCAGCGCGTGGAAGCTAGTAAGCCTACTGTTTGATTTGTTTTAGATAGGTACATGTTTCATATGCAGACCTTATTTTCCTGTTCCATGTTAAAATAAACCATTTTCAGTACCGCTGAGAAAGAGTAATGTTTTCGGTCATGGAAAATTAGGTAAAGGTCATGGAGAAGTCATTGGAAATCATTGGTGAAAAAGTGTATGAACCCTGCCTACCTTTTTCAAGATTCAAGGCTTTTATTGTCTTGTGTGCATACATAGCTGTATTATGTATGTATTATCTTTTCAATGTACACACGGCATCGATTGCACGTCTGTCCGTCCTGGGAGAGGGATCCCTCCTCTGCTGCTCTCCCTGAGGTTTCTCCCATGTTCCCTTTAAACTGTGGGTTTTCTTCGGAAGTGTTTCCTTGTACGATGTGAGGGTCTAAGGACAGAGGGTCTAAGGACAGAGGGTGTCGTATTGTCATACTGATATTCTGTACACACTGTGAAGACCACTGAGACAAATGTAACATTTGTGATATTGGGCTATATAAATAAGATTGATTGATAGCTACAGTGTAGTTATGACAATGGACATCTCAGGTCCCAGGCTCCTCCAACAGTACAACAACAATAAAAAGATAATAGTGCAAGTAAATACAATAAAATATAATATAATAGAAATAGTGCAGAATAATCTATGTACAAGTAATTGGAATATTGATACATATAAGTTGCAAACAGATGAATGTTTGCAACTTAAAAGTTCACCTTTACTTTCAGGTTTACCTGCTGCAGTAAAGAAATACTACTCTGACGTTGTTTAAAGCACAGTACTTCCCTAGGTCCTGTTTCCATTGTGTGTCTCATATGTAATGCAGCTCTGTTATTGATCACACTGTTGGTTCAGCTGTTTCTTCAAAATAAAGGCAGGACAAAACAATAGGGAACTTGTTACACTAAAGTAGAGAATATTTTCATTTACACAATCTTATAACGAGCGAGGTTCAACTGATACTCTTACAAATATTCATGAGACTATAGATCACCTGTGACCTTCCTTATCCTGCTCAGTCAAACATCAGATACAACGGGTCATAAATATTTATTATAGTATCTTTGAATTTTACAAATGGATACAATATGCCTTTGTGAAACATTTGTTTCGCTAAGAATGGCTACAGCTTCTGAGGATAGTGCACAATGCTTCAGCTCTTTCTTGGACGTTGTATTTAAGATATAATGATATATGTAATGAGTCGTTTTGCATTGTTTCCTAGCAATGTGTGCAATAATAATAATAATATATTTGATTTATAAGCGCACTTTTTATTTGCGTAAACAAAACTCAAAGTGCTACAAAATTAAAAAGTGTGAAACAAAACAACAAAAACAATAAAAACAATTAAAACAACATAATAAAAGCTGTGACATTCATGCCGGCATGGCATGATGTGGGGGATTTAAAAATCTAGTTAAAGGCTGTTCAATGTCCTCTTACTATTTCTATGTAATGTGTCAAAGTCAAAGTCAACTTTATTGTCAATCTTTCAGTTTGTGTGTACAGAAAGAGAGATCAAAATACTGTTTCCCACAATCCCCAATACAAAAATACAAATATGTATATCTTATATATATATATACACAATCAACAGACACATTTATACGCACAGCAATGTCAGCAAGATAAATTCCTTTACAATCCCGTTTTTTCGTCGAGCAATGTGTTTCTGACTCTCCTCCTCCTCCTCCTCCTCCTCCTTCCTCCTCCTTCTTCCTCCTCCTTCCTCCTCCTCAGGCGACGGCTGCTGCAGCTCAGGCCAATCTGCTGAGGCAGCAGGAGGAGCTGGAGAGGAAAGCTGCGGAGCTGGACCGCAGAGAGCAGGAGCTGCAGAGCCGGGGCCCCACAGGTCAGTGCAGACAGACACTCTGCGGTACGACCAGCTGCAGCACCACTCGCTGTGCTGCGTCTGCATTCTGTATCAGGGAGAGGAGTTGAAAACATGTGTGCATGCTGTACACTACGGTATGAAAAATGCTCTGAAATGCACATAACAAGAATTCGTGGCAGAAAATGCAGCAGAAGGAGATTGCATTATCTTGTCCCAAGGAAAGGTATTTCAGTCAATCTGCATTCTCGGGTAAAGCTGCAGTTTTTTAGTTTCCCTTTCCTGTCGTGTGTTATATAGGTTTTAGTGCACGTCAATGGTCTGCAAAGGCGAAAATCCCAAAGTTCCCTCCAGAGGGAGTTTCTCTCCCACACACTCTGAAACGCCTCCACTTTGTAACATGGTGTCATCACTATGTTACACTCACGCTTCTATTGGCTAGCGCTCCGACACACTGTACGTGCTAAGGGGCGGGACATCTCTAAGCGGTTGACCAATCACAACAGAGCCGGCCAGCTAACCAATCAGAGCAGACTGGGCTCTGGTTTCAGCACAGGCAGTATGAGAACAGTAAAGAGCTTTGTGAACATTAGAGCATGGAGACATGTCCCAGTAGAGACACTACATACTGATATGAACCTGAAAATGCGCAAAATAGGTCCCCTTTAAAACCTGCTCACTCTGACAACAATTATTTTTTGTGATCAAATGTGTATTGATGTTAATACACAACATGTACAACTACAAGCACAACAGTTTTTTTTTTTTTAATGAAAAAACTGAAGGTACACAAGAGAAACGAAATGAGATAAAAGTAATTACTTACAAAATATACAAAATGCAGAATACAGAAAACACATAAGCTAAAAATAATAACAAGACAACGAAAATAAAATAAAACAAACCCTACCCTCCCTCCCAGACATATACACACACACACACACACACACACACACACACACACACACACACACACACACACACACACACACACACACACACACACACACATATAGGGTGTTGGGTGCACTCCATCAGCGCTATCAGACAGGAGTGTATACCATCACTGACACACACACACACACACACACACACACACACACACACACACACACACACACACACACACACACACACACACACACACACAGGGAAGCGCAAAGGTCGCAATTGAAAAGGCTGTGGTTTGTGGAAAGGGAGGAATCATTCTAAAAGATCTTTGAAGGAATCGACTGCAGAGCGCCAATTGTTTACATTAGTGTCATGGGTCCTATTTATTCGGGCAGTTGACAACTCTAGATAGACAACATCCAGAGATGCAAGGACCCAGTGTCTGAAGGTGAGGGAATTAGGAAGCTTCCATCGAAACTGCACCCATCTTTTTTGCAGCTGTTAGGCCAGCTAGTAAGATGCGCATCTTAAGCTTGGTGATATTGAGCTTTGACAGATTCTCTCTGACCATTTTGAATATACTTCCTCTTAGGCATGAGTTAACTTTGCTTCACTGGATGGAGGAGATATTTTGCACATTCCCTCATCAGCAGATCCGTATATTATATATATTATTCCAGAGCCACAGCTGTGAATATATACACAAAGTTGCTGTTCTTAAACTCTTGAATAAACCTCATTAGATATCTCATCTGACTGTGGCTGCTTTATAGTTCATTATATCAAACCTGCGGCCTGCGAAGTCGTCCTGCTTTTGGAAGCCAGCTCTTCCTCTCTCAGAAAATATGTGGTCTCTTGTCTCGACAGGTAAACAGAACAACTGGCCTCCACTTCCTAAGAGCTTCCCCATCAAGGCATGTTTCTATCAGGACTTCTCAGAGGAAATCCCCCCCGAGTACCAGAGAGTCTGCAAGATGATGTACTACCTCTGGATGTGTGAGTGCATTCAAGGATTTCTTGATTTGATTTGATTTATTTCGTGTAAAACAATAATACAAAAAAATCTGAATCAGAAACAGTTTTATTACCAGGTCGGTTTACACGTATGAGGAATTTGACTTGGTGTCGTGGTTCATACATAAAAGTAAAACAAACATTTAAAACACAGGTAGAGAACTAGAAAAATATTAATAATAATAAAAAATATAGTAAAATATAACAGTAATGATGCTGTACAAACGTAATCAGTATCAAATTGATAAACAAAAATATTATTGACTTACAAATGATATATAAACAAATGATCTACTTAGTTACACGTCCGAAAAGGGGTGGGAAGAAGTTTACACTCATTTAATCCCAACAACTACATTATTAACATATATATCTTTCTTCTTTTAACTAAATGTACATGTGTCTACATGCAATATACATTTACAATTATAAATAGAGTATATCATTATTACTACAATATATCTATTTATATATTGTTCTTTCACGTTGTATGTCATATTTTACAAGACAAATATAAAAGACTATCTTTTTACATCCACCATCCAAAATATATTTGGTATTAAAAAAAAAAAAAAAAAAAAAAAAAGCAACAAGTAAATAAACAAACAATGATAGGTGTATGCTGTTTTTGTGTTTCTCTTATTTTCCTATGATACTGTTATGATTGGCTGTGAATAACAAAAAACACATCCTGTACCAGTTCTGAGGATTTAGCAGCCAGGTATATACTGCACAGTTATTAACGGCATATATATATATATATTGCACATATAGCACATACTTGGTTGGTATTTAACAGCAAGGGCTGCTATAGTCTGCAGTGTTTTCCCTAGGTTATTGTTATTGATTGATGCATCTGTTTCTTAGGGTCAAAAACACTAAACTCACAACTTAAAATGAAAGCGTTTAGTTTATTTAATAAAAGAGCACATGTTCAATGTGAAAAGTGACAGTAGATATAGATTATTTGCAATTTGGTGCTATATATAAATTAAAAAAATTCAGGGCGGGCGCGGGGCTCCGTTGGCGGGGCTCCGTTGGCGGGACAATGGTAGGGGAAACCCTGGTCTGTGTTGTGGTGTGTGTGGGGGTCTACGAGTGGCCGTGCTGGTTATATAGTCTGACTCTGAATACCGTGAACTAGGGCTGCTCAATTAATCATATTTTTTTGTTGGTTTTTCAGTTAAATTATACTTTAAAGTTCAGGGTAATCAACTGTTAAAAACATATTGTTCACATTTTTTTCTCCATTAATTGGATGTTTTCAAAGTCAATGAATAATCGCAATTACAATTATTGACCCAACCAATCGAGATTATGATTTGTGCCATAATCGAGCAGCCCTACCATGAACGGAACAATTCAAAATGAAATGTGTGCAGTAGTTATTGATCTTTAACTATCTTTGTGTCTCTCTGCTGCTTCCTCAGTCAACTGCGTGACTCTGTTCCTCAACCTGCTGGCGTGTTTGGCGTATTTCACCACGAAGGCCTCGTACGGAGTGGACTTCGGCCTCTCCATCCTCTGGCTCATCCTCTTCTCTCCCTGCTCCTTCTTCTGCTGGTACCGGCCCGTCTACAAGGCCTTCAAGTGAGCCTCCCCTCCTCAAACATCTCTGTGTTAGAAACATATCACTCTTCCCCGGCTTGAGATTCAATAATCAGGATCCATGTATTTGTGATCCTCTCAAGAATGGAAGTAGTCATCACATACAGAGCATCAACTAGTTCCTGGACAGTGTCCTTCACATGCTGATACACAAGAGAGGGAGTTACAGTCACAAGATGGAGGAATAGAAAGCAGTGTAAAGGCAACCGAACAACACATATTTGCCAGTGAGGGATATGGTGTGAAGCTTTTCCAGCCAATCAGGTCTTCTCTTTGAGTGCATTTAAGATGTTTATTTGGATTGCAGGATGATGACAGCAAAACAAGAGCCGGGTGTTTAACTGATAACTAAACAACTAACTGTGATAAAGAAATAAACCGAAATTGTACCTCGGCAGGTACAATCAGTTCATGTTCATTATTTCTTTTTAAATACATAAGCGTTGGTTTGCATATTTTTGATGCACTGTTCAATTAGGAGGTGTTAATGACTTTAAGGAAATGAAAGCAATATATTATTTTTAACCATTTTACAATATAACTGACAGGTGAAAAGTGCTCAGCAGTGTGTGACACTGAGCACAAACCAACGTATTGAATAGTAGGGCTGCACGATATTGGAAAAAACTGATCTTAAGTTATCAGAGCAACGAGCTGAGCTAGCTCGGTTAGCAGCGCCGAACTGCCCTGGAGAAACGCATGAAACGACTTTATTCTGTGTTTTTACCTTTAATCACCGGGTCCGTTTGCTTTGGATTGTGATTGGTGGTTTGCTGTCACTCACTCAAGAACCCCTGACATGAGAGCCGCGCAAGTTTTCCTTTTGTAGCAAGCAGCAAAATAATTGTAACATGATGTGTTTGAGTTCATTTGCCTACTTAAAATCGCACGTCCTGCGATGTGAATATGCGCACACACACACACACACACACACACACACACAGACAGACAGACAGACAGACAGACAGACAGACAGACAGACAGACAGACAGACAGACAGACAGACAGACACAGCCTTATTGAATAGATAACAATCATAACACAGTCATCTTATATTTTGTCACAGTATGAGGAAACATCCTGGGTTGTCCCAATATGTGAAATAACTTTTAGTCTTCTTAGACTCAGTCTCATCCTTTAACCAAACGCCTCATAATGGTATACTAGTTGTTATAAGACTCGGTCAGAGACGCTCAACACAAGCTTTTTTTCCTGATGTGTAATATTTAAAGTAACCTGCTTTTTTTTCTTGTTTCAGGACTGACAGCTCCTTCAGCTTCTTCTTCTTCTTCTTTGTGTTTTTATGCCAAGTGGTGGTCTTCATCATCCAGACTGTAGGCATCCCCTATTGGGGCAACAGGTCAGTCTCATGCTGTTGGTACATGTTTAATATCCAAGGGTTCATGTGCTCAGGTATATGGGGCTGACATCTCTGAGAGATTTAAGAACAAATCAGATGGCAAACCATTGAAAGTAAAAAAGAACAATATGTCTAATTCCAAATCCCGTTGATTTCCAAATCCCGTTGATTTCCAAATCCCGTTATATTTTGCCAGGAAACGTGAATACATGGGTTCAGGAAAAAAACGATTGTAACTAAAAGCAAAACAAACTTTGAACCTACAGATGACTGAGAGATTTAAAGGAACCTCTCATGTCCTTTGGTTCCTTGCCTTTAGGTCCAGAAGTACTTCCAATCAGCCGTCCTATGAGCTTCTGTCCTCGTTCAGCTTTTCTCATTTCCTGCGTTCTTTCGTCTCTTCTGACAGAGACTTTTCCTCCTTCAGCCTGTAGCCTGCTTCCTCTCTAGTACCTCATTCACACCAACGCAACTCCGGTTCAAGCTCCGTGCTAGAGGTTTTCAGGTTCAGAACCGGTTCTTCGGTTTAGCTCCGGCTCTTTCCACACCGCCCAGAGTCCGACTGGTGCTGCGTCATCGTTTGCGTCATGACGTAACCGTTTGCGTGCCTGCTTCATAAAGCCAAACCGCGCGGAAACCCCTCACAGCTCACACCGACAACAACAACAACAATGGCCGATTGTGCTCCAGCTTCCTCTGTACCTCTTCGGAAGACCAGATTCCCAGCAGGTAGCTGGTCTCTTCAGTGGACCACTGCTGCTTGTTAAGTTTCTCCATCGTTGTGTACAAACTGGATAAAACGCCGGCTTGTTGTTGTTGTTCAGGAGTTGATCTGTCTCTGCCCCCCCTCGACGTAAGCGTGACGTATGCGGTGCTTTGTCTTCATAAACTTGTATTTTGCTTTTGGAGAATACAAGTTAAGTTGTAAATGGATCTGTACCGGTTTTACTTTATACGTGATTGTAATTTTTTCTAATACTTTCATTAGCTCGGTTATTTTCCTTTTTAAAAAGCACATTCATATTTGTATTTTGTGCATCGACTGTGACATGTCTCCATGCTTTAAAGGTCACCTATTTTGCAAAATCCACTTGTTCATGTCTCTTCTCCATCAACATGTGTCCCCTCTTCTCCATGTCTCCTCTACATCAACATGTGTCCCCTCTTCTTCATGTCTCTTCTACATCAACATGTGTCCCCTCTTCTTCATGTCTCTTCTACATCAACCTGTGTCCCCTCTTCTTCATGTCTCTTCTACATCAACATGTGTCCCCTCTTCTTCATGTCTCTTCTACATCAACATGTGTCCCCTCTTCTCCATGTCTCCTCTACATCAACATGTGTCCCCTCTTCTTCATGTCTCTTCTCCATCAACATGTGTCCCCTCTTCTTCATGTCTCTTCTACATCAACATGTGTCCCCTCTTCTCCATGTCTCCTCTACATCAACATGTGTCCCCTCTTCTTCATGTCTCTTCTACATCAACATGTGTCCCCTCTTCTTCATGTCTCTTCTACATCAACATGTGTCCCCTCTTCTTCATGTCTCTTCTACATCAACATGTGTCCCCTCTTCTGCATGTCTCTTCTACATCAACATGTGTTCCCTCTTCTTCATGTCTCTTCTACATCAACATGTGTCCCCTCTTCTCCATGTCTCTTCTACATCAACATGTGTCCCCTCTTCTGCATGTCTCTTCTACATCAACATGTGTCCCCTCTTCTTCATGTCTCTTCTACATCAACATGTGTCCCCTCTGTGGAAAGAGACTCTGAAAGTTTCAGGAACAAAGATTTTCTCTCTTTTTGATCAATTTCTATAAAAACCTGTCTGATCAGATTTTGGCCACTTTATGATGTCATAACGATGTGTTGTCTTGTGTAGCCAATCAGCAACCAAGGTAACCCCCCCCCCCCCTTATCCCCTGAATCTCCTCCTAGAGCACCATTGAGTTCTTTGTAACCAAATGTCTCTCAGAGGGGCGTGGGGAGGGGCTCCTTATTTTCATCTAAAGTAACAGACAGAGAATCAGCACTTTGGAAACAGGGCTGAAACAGAGGGGATTATGGGTAATGCTGCACTGATCTGTTTGGGGTTTGGAGCCAAACACTTCAGAGACATGTTTTGTATTGATCTGAGAGCTATAATATATGGATGAAAAGCAGTACAATAGGGGACCTTTAAGTTGTTAATGAGATCATCTTTATTGTACGTGTGTCCTGCAGTGGTTGGGTCACTGCCTTCGGTATCATCGGCACCGACAAGGCGGTGGGAGCCATCATGATCATCGTGGCGTTCCTCTTCACCATCTGTGCCGTGCTCTCCATCTTCCTGCTCAAGATGGTGAGACTTCAGCACTTTGTATACCATTCACTAAATGCGTGTTATCAGCTATGCCATTTGACTGATCTCCTCTTTAACTTGGGTGAAGTGGATTTAGTTTTTTAAATGTTGGTTTGCTGGGTGGCTGGAAGGGGTCTACGGTAGTCCACTGAGGAGATACAACCAAAAGTTTGGGAAAAAATACAATTTATTTGAACGTTTTTGATCCTGAAATCTGGAAAATACAACGTTTTTTAACTAAAAACAAGTATTTTGAAAAGTGTTTTCAAGTCTATTTTTAGAAGTCACTACTGTACATTGCAATTTAACAATATAATACAGAAAAGTTTGTAATTGTGGAAAGATATTTTGATATTTATAAATATTTATAAATATCATAAGTAAAGTCAAACGTGCCAGCAGAGTAACTGACGCTCCGATAGCAACAGGCAAGGCAATACGCCTCGATCTGTGTGTCAGAGAAAGATGCATCGGGTCCTTGAATATCATGGAATTAGACCTCGAAAGTCTTTGAAAGTCCTAAAATGTTGTATTTAGGCAGCAGCGAAACACTGGTAATACGAATTAACATATTGTGTAGGTTTTAAGCAGCACTGCCAGACCGTCCTGTCCTAACCTTTAACTCCCACACTCTCATTTATTTCCATTTTCTAAATACCATAGATAAGCAAATACACAATATGATAACCGTGCATTTTCCTACCATGGTATTCTGTGAAACTGGAATCCCGCTGCAACCATAACCCTAAACTGTGCAATATATACCTGGATGCTATATCCCAGAACTGTTACAGGATGTGTATTTTCTAAATTGTCTATTTTTTCTTTTTAATTTTGTATATTTAATATTTATCAATGCTTCGTGGGTAATATTAAGCTGTGTTTGGCTCTTGCTGTAACAAATGCAAATTTCCCCTCTGTGGGACGAATAAATCAAATCAAATCAAAATGTATTATAGCCCCAAATCACAAGAAATGCCTCAAAGGGCCGTGCAAAGCAAACAAGGACAAAAACAAAATACAAACGTTATAGCGTAAAAATTATAAAAACATTATACAACATTATACCTCAACATAAGTATTGCCATGTGATAAAAGCATGTGACTGAAGTGATGGAAATGTTGAATGGAAACTAGGTGATGGAAATTATTCTACAACGAAGACAGATGCGAAGAGATGGGTTCCAGTTTGCTTTTAAAGGAGTCAACGGAAATCGCTTCGGATCTGAAATGGAACACGATTCCAAAGGAAGGAAGAGGCTCTGCCACCTACAGATGATTTGTGAACTCTGGGGATGGAAAGGAGACTGGTGAATAAAGTTATTCTGATTCTGATTCGTGGCGATTTCTTTCTCTCCTCAGGTCCACAGCATGTACCGCCGGACCGGGGCCAGCTTCACGAAGGCGCAGCATGAGTTCTCGCAGGGCGTCCTCACCAACAAGACCTTCCAGACGGCGGCTGCCGGAGCAGCCAGCACCGCGGCACAGGGAGCCTTCCAGGGGAACAGAGGCTGAGCTGAGCTGCATGCCCCAGGTCAAGGTCTCTATGTTATCAAGTCCAGATCATTCACTAAATCAATGCAGAATGTATCAGGAAGCTGAGGTTCACTGAGAACTTCCTGGAAGTTATTGTCAGCGACAGATTTTAATCTCACTTTATAACGTACAGACCTTGAGCTAGGTGAGGCTACATGATTAGCCTCCCACCTTTCACTCCCACTATCAATGCACATGTAACTCCCCATGTCTCACATCCAGCATGTCTCCTGCAGAGTGACTGCGTCGTCTCTGTATGTAAAAAGCAGTCGAGGGGGGAAGCAACACACCAAGTGCATTCTGGGGTGGAAAGCATGAATGAAGTTGACTGATAGCTATTTAGTTTGTCCTGGCTTTGTATATTTTGTGTGCACTTTTTTGGCAATGCTCTTCAGTGTAATGTGTGTGTGTGTGTGTGTGTGTGTGTGTGTGTGTGTGTGTGTGTGTGTGTGTGTGTGTGTGTGTGTGTGTGTGTGTGTGTGTGTGTGTGTGTGTGTGTGTGTGTGTGTGTGTGTGTGTGTGTGTGTGTGTGTGTGTGTGTGTGTGTGTGTGTGTGTGTGTGTGTGTGTGTGTGTGTGGTGTGTGTGTGTGTGTGTGTGTGTGTGTGTGTGTGTGTGTGTGTGTGTGTGTGTGTGTGTGTGTGTGTGTGTGTGTGTGCTGGCATGCTGATCACATGTCTTCTTGTGGGCGCAGTACGCTTCTCTCGTCTCTCCACACTAGTGGACCCTGATCCTGTAATATAAATAATGAAGTGCGTTTTTCTGTCTTAAAGGACTTCTCTTTGCTGTTGAAACTATTTTTGGCGAACCATCTCTTAAGTGTGCGGCAAAGTTAATAAGGAACAACAATTACAGATCAATCATGCACTTAATTGTAATCTGACGCGATTCGATTTGGGGGAAATGACTGTAAATATTCATTCAAATCTGCGGTTTATTAAACAATCCCCATCAATTGAGATTATAGTACAATGTCTTAAAACATGTGCCTTTTAACTTTTCTCTGGAACCAAACTCGGAACATTTAATGAAATGTTGGTATTTGATATCACATAAAAACTATTTCTACACAAACGTCACATCCATAGAGTACTCTGCTTTTTTTCCTGCTTGTAAACAGCTAATTTAATTTCTTTTATAATTAATAATATGGAGAAAATATAAATTGATTTCACTCTGCATCAGATTTCTGTTTCCTATAATATACATGTTTATGAAGCGGCTTCAAATTCTTCTTTGCTTCAAGACCGTTTTTCCAAAGAAACCAAAGCATTACTGACTTTTTAAAAAAGGAAAATGTTGCTGATGAAAGGAGTCAAAGTAGATACTGTAATGGGCTGAGCCTATTCATTTGCTTTCAATGCGAAGACACAGAGCTGCTGTTATCATGTAGATTAACAGTGTGGAAAATATGAATTATAAGAAAACATCTCAAACACTGTATTGAGGTTTGTAGTGAATCTGATTTTTATTCTCGAACAGTAATGAGATAAACGTACCCTTCTTCAAAGAGAACCAGCCTATAATCATCACCAGTATGCCGGTATTATCATTTTAATACAGTCTTTGCTTCAATCTCACCTTGAAATAATTTCCTCTCTCGTTGTCTACTTGTACCTCTCAAAGACGACCACCAAGCTCTAAATTATTTTTCCTACTGATGTATATTTTCTATTGAATTCCTTATATTAAAAAACATGCACACGTGTTATTTTCATATACTGTTCTAAAACATCAGCTTGGATTGATCACCTGTTAGCATTCCTGAAGAAAGACTGCAAACCGTGTGATGTTTTGTCTGATTTATTGTTTGGTCTTTCACCCATTACATACCACAAGATCTGTATTAATTCACACATCACTGTTTGCGTTGTTGTGAGAGAAAATAATTCAGTTCCTTTCGTATTTCAATATTGGATTCATCATCTAATAAAATGCTTTGCTTTCATTTGAGGCTGGAGTTGTCTTTTTTTAACAGCCTTAATCGTTTGTGATAATGCTATGAATGTTTTAATAAATAATCTTAGATTCAGAACATACTGTGAAAATAAAGATATCTGGGTTTGTGTCAAAGAAGAGGTTGTGATGCTTTTATTTTTGACATCATGTATTTGTAGTCAGTAAGCATTCTAGTTTCAGAAGATAGCACTTTAACATCCTCACATACTGTTAATATGTCATGTTTAGTGCTGCGTACCTGGACTCACATTCAGGTTCAGGTCCGGACTCAAGTCCAGAGGTTCAGGTTCAGGTCCGGACTTATAAGTCCGGACCTGAACCCATGGCTTGTGTCAAGTTGTGTGAGTAACTAAAGTGAACTTATTGTGAGCTAATTATCAATTGAAAATTAACTCATAATCAACTCAAATTCAAACTCATCAGGTTTATTGTGCTCCCTTGCAACTTGTGTCTACATTTCTCTACAAAGTACAAATGTGCCACTTAGTCTACAAATGACTTATGACAGCAACTACAGTGAACTACTACAAAGTTCAAACATTTATTTCATTTACCAAACTAAAGTAACCAAACAGTCCCTGAGCTGACTGAGCCTAAATCCCTAAAACGTTGCTGAAAGGTAGAGTGTAGAGTAGACTATACGCATCACACTGTTACACACCTAATATACAGTATAGGCTACACTCTAGTGACTGTACAGTCAGAGTGTACTGTACTGTCTGTGCACCATGTATTTTCTACAACTCTACAATACATACTGTTAGAAATTAAAATCAATGTTGATATGGCGTAATTTTGAATTAAAAACACTAATTTAAATCACTTTTATTCTGAAAAAACCGAAAGTTCACACTATTAACTTAAAACTTTTATTCTGAAAATTCTTCACTTCCGGTTAGCATTAGCATGTGGCGAAATTCTACGTTTTCAAACCGTAAATCGAAGGTGAAATGACATGTGATGTTGTACACTGAGCACACTGGGATTAGCACTCATTTATTGACGCTGAATAACGTTTATCAGGGAATGTTTAAATAACCACAGACACCAGAATATACGTAAGTGCTAGTTTTTTTGCGAGTCCAAGTACCGGTTCCTGACGTTCCGGTTTTAACCGGACTTGAACCGAAACTTTTTACAAGTCCAGTACCGGTTCGGCGTACCGGTACGCAGCACTAGTCATGTTAATTTCTGAATGTTTTGCAAGTAACAAGGAAGGCATCCTCTGATCTAAAAGGAGGGTACTAGCAGATGTGTGACACACAGTATTGAAGTTGATTCCTATTTTCATAACCTGCAAATATTACATTTTAAAGAGGATATATTTGTTCATTTCCAGGTTCATATCAGTATTTTGTTCCTCTGTGACATGTCTCCATGCTTTAATGTTCAAAAAGCTCTTTATTTGTCTCATACTGCCTGTGCTGCAGCACCTCTTTTCACCCTCTATTTCTGTCTGATTAGTTAGCTGGCCGGCTCTGTAGTGATAAAGGCGTTTATAAGTAAGTACAGTTTATTTATAAAGCGCTTTTCACAGACAAAGTCACAAAGTGCTTGACAACACAATAAAACATCATCATAGGAATCGTACAATGATAAGGACCACACAAGCAAGGCAAGGCAAGGCAAGTTTATTTATATAGCACTTTTCAACACAAGGCAATTCAAAGTGCTTTACAAAAAATGAAAGACATTAAGAAAATGGCATTTAAAATCAGTCATTAAAAAGAAAAGCTAATAAAAGAAACATTACAAGAAAAAATACATGGATACAAGTTACAGTGCAGTTTAAGATATGAATAGTTCAATTAAAAGCAGCGGCAAAAAGAAAAGTCTTCAGCCTGGATTTAAAAGTAGTCAGAGTTGCAGCGGACCTGCAGGTTTCTGGGAGTTTGTTCCAGATATTTGGAGCATAATAACTGAACGCTGCTTCTCCATGTTTAGTTCTGACTCTGGGGACAGAAAGCTGACCAGTCCCTGAAGACCTGAGAGATCTGGATGGTTCATCATTTAGCAGGAGGTCAGAAATGTATTTTGGGCCTAAACCATTCAGTGCTTTATAAACCAGCAGCAGTATTTTGAAATCTATTCTTTGACACACAGGAAGCCAGTGTAAAGACTTCAGAACAGGAGTGATGTGATCCACTTTCTTAGTGTCAGTGAGGACTCGAGCAGCGGCGTTCTGAATCAGCTGCAGCTTTCTAGATTTTTTAGTGAGACCTGTGAAGACACCATTGCAGTAGTCAAGTCTACTGAAGATAAAAGCATGGACAAGTTTATCCAAATCCTGCTGTGACATTAGTCTTTTAATCCTAGATATGTTCTTTAGGTGATAGTAGGCTGATTTAGTAACTGTTTTAATGTGACTGTTGAAACTCAGGTCAGAGTCCATGACTACACCTAGATTTCTGGCTTTATCTGTTGTTTTGAACATTGCAGACTGAAGCTCAGCGCTCACTTTTATACGTTCTGACTTTGCTCCAAAAACCATTACCTCAGTTTTATCTTTGTTTAATTGGAGAAAGTTCTGACACATCCAGTCATTGATTTGTTCAATGCACTTACTCAGTGTTTGAATTGGAGCATAGTCTCCTGGTGAAATTGTTATGTAAATGTGTGTGTCATCCGCATAGCTATGGTAACTTATTTTTGTTGTTTTTCATTATCTGAGCCAGTGGTAGCATGTAGATGTTAAAGAGAAGAGGCCCCAAGATGGAGCCTTGAGGTACCCCACATGTCATATTTGTCAACTCAGATGTGTATTTACCGATAGAAACAAAGTTGTTTCTGTCCTTTAAGTAGGATTCAAACCAATTTAGAGCTGTTTCCGAAAGTCCCACCCAGTTTTCCAGTCGGTCTTGTAATATGTTGTGGTCAACAGTGTCAAACGCAGCACTGAGATCTAATAATACTAACACTGAAGTTCTGCCACTGTCTGTGTTTAAGTGGATGTCGTTGAAGACCGTGTTAAGAAGTCTTAAAAGCACCGAAACACAATAAGATACAGTTTTGCCCTTTTCATTCTTACACTTTCTTCTTTGATTTTTTTGGTGATTGTTTTGTTATGAAGACTTGACATATTCAGACTTAAATGCACAACATTTTATTCAAATGCACATATTCGGTTTGTACAGCTTTTTGAGTTTGAATGAGTATAGACTTGATCAAATAATACAAACTAAAAAAAACAGGAGAAGCGCAGGGACTTGTCTGTTTGGATGGAGGGTTTGTAATTTAACCCAGCATGCACGGGGGAAAAACTGAAATGTTTACTTGAATTAAATATAGTATGTCAACAGATTTCACATAAATGTGTAAGGTTGGTTGAAAGCAATTATATTAGGTTTAAATAAAAAATATTAGGATAAATGTAAGAGTATTGGTTTCAACTAACCTAACACAGTTATGTGATATTTGTTGACATAATGCTTTTAATTAAAGCTTGTTCAGTGTGTGTTTTAACATTGCTTGTCCAGCAGATGGCAAAGTAGAGGCACATTTACAGTTGCTACATCTTAACGAGGTAGTTTGGGGATCAACATGATTTAATCTGCAAATAGTTTGAAAGAAAAGGCACAAAACCAATGTGTGACTGGAGGGTTTGAGTTTAGAAGTTAAATACTAGGGGACATCCTCAGGGATAATGCATACTTATTGATGTCACATTTGTCTTAACTTAATTAAATGTTATTGTGAAGAATTGTCTGCTATGAACATGTATTAGTTTATACGTAACTTTGTGAAGAACCCCAACCTTTCTGGCATGGTCTGAAGCCATAACCTGTGGAGACGTTGTTATGCATTCATATTTAAGGTTACATCATCCACCAATTTGTAGTGAGTTTGGAGGATTGTTTTTACCACTAGAGGGAAGCATGTCTGTGCTGAAGCTCTGTGTAAAGTGAAATGCTGACTCACTGTCAGAAAGATCTGCAGCTAAAAACAAGCCATCTTCACTCTGCTACTGTAGGATGCTACATTATTTATGACTTCTTCAAGTGTCTCTTACAACACGCCTGATTGGAGCAGGTGACAGATTACCAAATTGATCGGGTCCTTTAGACTCTTGTTTATTCATAGGAACATTTAACTTTGTCTTCATTTGAACCCAGGAAGATAAATTGTGTTTTTTTACAAGATATGATGATATTTTTGAAGTTTTGTATCTGAAATACTAATGAAAAAAACAGCAGATAAGAACTCCAATAAGAATGGGGCCCCGCTCCTTTTCAGGTTCATATTTGTATTTTGTGTCTCAACTATGTCTCCATGCTTTATTGTTCACAAAGCTCTTCATTTTTCTCATACTGCCTGTGCTTCAGCACCTCTGTTCACCCTCTGTCTGAAACCAGAGCTGCTCTGATTGGTTAGCTGGCCGGCTCTGTTGTGATTGGTCAACTGCTTAGAGATGTCCCGCGTGCAATGTGTTGGAGCATTAGCCAATAGAAGAGCAAGTGTTACATAGCAATGTCATTATGTTACGAAAATAAAACAAAGGAGTCCAATGTAGGCGTTTCAGGCATAAGAGTGTGTTGGAGAGAGACACTCCCTCTGGAGGGAACACGTGGATTCTAGTCTCTGCAGACCATGTACATGCACAACATCGTATATAACACACTACAGGAAAGAGAAAACCCCCAAAAACAAAATAGGGCCTCTTCAATGACAGGAACATATTTGCAATCTGCATCAAGGCAAACTGTAACTAGGACACATCTGAAAGACATTTGTATTTGCATACGAGTGTTAAATAGATGATAATTACAGTGAAAGGAGGGTTAAAGCTTACTTGTAGTCCCGACAGTAATAGGTGTGGAGTCTCCTTATTATCACCTCAGTGTGATGCTGGCAGTTTTCTCTGGAACGCCCTCTGCTACACACTGAGATGTGCCAAGCTCAAGGTTGAACAGCAAAGAGGAACATGTCTCCGAGAAGAAAGAGGCTATTTTAAGACCTCTCTTCATTCTCTCTCTCTGTCTTTATCAGTGTGAGCTGATGTGTGACTGCGCATAAAAAACATGTTGGTTAATTTTCTGCAGATCATTTTAATAAGTCTTCCACATTCACCGCTCAAGACTGACTGCATTAATGCGTCTGAATCCTAAATGGAGACTAAGAGGGAATGATTGACGTTCAGAGAAGTCTAATCCTGTTCGTATGAATACTGCTAGACTTCACTGTCACGGTTTATTGTTGCATGAAGCTCTCTGATTCAGGTTTTGTGAAATTCCTAAACATTATCATGACACTGTCTAGGTTGGTTTAAGTGTTTTTGTCCACATTTCAAGCATACATTTTAAGGCTTTTTTGCAAGAGAAATATGTATCCTGGAAAAAGAGATGTGGACTTATGTCACTGTTATGATGACTTGCAACTTGACTTGACAGAAATAAATGACTTGAGACGCAACTTGAGAGACAAAGACTCAATATTTGAATATGAAGTATAAAATATCAAAAATCTTCAACTTTGTGAATGATGACATTACAATGCACGCTGTAGTTCCACAGGGGATGTTATTGTCATTATTGGACGGCTACTAGTCGAGTGTTTTAATCTCTCAATCTACAGCAGAGTATGCCTGCTCAAGCTGGAGCCGATCACGGCACACCAAACTGGTCGACACAGCCTTGAATGACACCTGCCGCATCATCACGGGATGCGTTAAGACAACACCTGTCCCGTGCCTCTATGCGCTAGCCGGCATCTCTCCCCCACACATCAGACGACTGGGTATCGCTCAAGATGAACGGAGAACACAGGAGACAGACATCAGACACCCCTTGCATGGCCACGTAGCACCCCCACGCAGGCTCCGATCCAGAGCCAGTTTTGTGCCACGACCTTGGCTGGACAACCTGGAAGTCACTTAATAGACTGCGTGTGGAACAGGGGAGGTGATGAAAGTGTGGAACTACCACAGAAGACACGTGCAGCTGGGGATCAGTGCAGACAATGTCCCACCTACTGGAACGTGCCAATGCCCCCCGGTGCAGTCCAGAAGACCTGGCAGAACCTACCCCATCAGCTGTGGCTTGTGCCCGATACTGGCAGAACGACATCTGAGATTGCTACGGACTCAAAGAAGAAATCTCTCAAGATGCCCAAACTAAATATGAATTAACAGTTGGGTTAATGTGACAACCAACCCTGCTCACATTTGAATAAACTGTGTGATTAAAAGTATGCAGCTATCCATCACTTATCATAACCTTCAAAGTTGTTTTATGAAAATGTACTAAGCCATTTCCAATACCTCTAATTGTCCACTCCCCATGTCTTCCTTCGTACACTATAACACTGAATGTCTACCCTCTTCAAAACATTAGTGCATTTTAGACGTTTGAACATTGTAGATGCAGGTCAAGAAGGCAAAGTCTTTGTTTTTGTGCCCCTTCAAAGAACCCAAAACACCCCAGTGTTCCCCACTTGAGACTTGGACCTAATTATGTACAACAAACATCACCGTGCATGCCTCAGGGTTATTCCCATATCTAACTTTTTATACCTGCCTAAAACCTCCCAGGCTCTTCTACCTGGCTGGTGACTGCCACATGACATCACTTCCTCCCTTCCCTGTCACTTTCCCGGAAAAACCTTTAAATCTCCCGCGAAACTCACAACTGCAAAGCTGTCCTACAGAAGTGTTTGTTATCGTTAAAACTACAAAACGTGGTTTTACCGTCAGATATGGAGTCGAAATGGCTATTTCAGGCATGTTTAATACGCTATTCTATGTCTAAAACCACTGTTATTATCATGGTAGGCCTGTAACTACCTGTAATGCCAGGTGCCCCAGAGTTTACAGTTGTCGATCTCACCTGTGGTACAGACGCTGTTGGGAGTTTTTTTGCACACATTAACTTTATTTATCTTTTACCAAAAATGTGAAGTTTTTTCATGATATTCATTCATTTAGGAGCAAGCTGCATTTTCACTCACCCTATGTTGGCTGGAGGAGGACAGTTATCTCCAGTGCAACCATTGGCGTTTAAATCAATACATGCTGACTTGCCTATGTTAGTAAAACAATATCAAATTGGTCTGTAGTCAACTTATTTTACCAGATGAATATTTTAATAGAAAAATAATCATGACAGTTCTTCAATAACTCCCATGTTACGTGTGACTTGATTTTAATACCAACATTTATCACACACTTGACTCTAAATACACAAATTGTTATACGAGATTTTGATTATAAATATATATATATATTCTTTAAATGCATGTTATTTTCTGAATGACTTTCAAAGCATAATGTCAAATACCAATGATTACCTAATGTGTTAAGATGTATCACTGCAGGTATCACCTCGTTTCGTCACATGTTTTATATTTTAAATTATTATAATCGTAGTAATAATAATATAGTAGTTAAATAATAATATAGTAGCCAATATAAAGTGGCTCTGGAAATACAGTCTCTTATCTTATCTTGTTTTAAAGTATTGAAAAACTTTAGTGTTTTTTTTTAGTTATATCTAAATATATTTTAATATATCTATTAGGCCTACCTGTGATATGACTGTTTTATCTTGCAAGAGTTTCACTTCTTCAGAAAGTGCATAAATACTTCGACCAATCTGCAGGTAAATAATGAAAGTCTTGCACCACATGCACCAAATAACTCTTATTTTGAAAGCACCACCGGAAACAAACTTGTTTGTACCCCTCTGGGATATTTCACAAGTTATCCCCTTATTGCCCCCCTCCCTCCCTCACCTCTCCTCCTCCTCACCCCCCACTGGACTCTTCCCCTCTCTCACACCTTAGTTGTCATGGCGATGGAGTCAGCCTCGGCGTCCGTTGTTGCAGCAGTTGTTGCCATGGAGATGCCGGTGGTACGAGGTGCGCTCCCGGTGGTGGAAGAGGACGAGGGTTACCGCGCGCCTCCCGGGTCCGAGGAGCGACTCCGGTACCGACGGGGAGGAAGAGGTAGACGCAGACGCGGCGTCCCGTTCAACCGGAACGGACACTACATGCTGATAGTGGTCGGGGAGATCGGCACCGAGCAGCAGCTGGACGCCGTCAGAGCGCACATAGAGCGGGGTGAGTGCCTGCGGAGGTTATCTGTGTGTGTGTCTGCGGAGGTTATCTGTGTGTGTGTGTGTGTGTGTGTGTGTGTGTGTGTGTGTGTGTGTGTGTGTGTGTGTGTGTGTGTGTGTGTGTGTGTGTGTGTGTGTGTGTGTGTGTGTGTGTGTGTGTGTGTGTGTGTGTGTGTGTGTGTGTGTGTGTGTGTGTGTGTGTGTGTGCGCGTGTGTGTGTGTGTGTGTGTGTGTGTGTGTGTGTGTGTGTGTGTGTGTGTGTGTGTGTGTGTGTGTGTGTGTGTGTGTGTGTGGGACAGAAAGTCATGAGAAACATCAGCATGGGAGGGAAGTGTTTTGACGCAATGGACAGGAGGGTTGTATGCATAGGTAGTGGCAGTTGCTGCAGCATTGCACCATGGGACACCACGCATTATCCAACACAGCCTGTGAACTCTATTACTGTGACATTATTGCAGACTCAAGTTGCGGATGCAGCAAAGAGGTTACTTTAATACAGTAGGAATAAGGCAAGCAGTCTACTCTTTTTGATTATTAACTATTTGAATGTATTTAGGATACAATCCACATATTAACATTCATGACCAATCATGGCTGGATAAGTTCAGTACAATTATTTTCAACACGCACAACAACTGTGAATATCCACATCTGTGTTGCAGCAGTTTGCTTTGTGTGTGTGTGTGTGTGTGTGTGTGTGTGTGTGTGTGTGTGTGTGTGTGTGTGTGTGTGTGTGTGTGTGTGTGTGTGTGTGTGTGTGTGTGTGTGTGTGTGTGTGTGTGTGTGTGTTTGTGTGTGCGTGCGTGCGTGCTTGCGTGCGTGTGTGTGCGTGAGAATTTCTGGGGCGTCTCCACTGACAAAGTCATGTTGTATGGAAGTCTATGAAAAAAAGAAACCTACTTCTCACTTGATTCATTACCCTAGTTTACATGTTCCTAATGAGTTTATGGTCTCAACCTTTAGTTTCAAGTTTCTTTCAATCCACCATGATGTTCATTTTGTTAATTATTGCCCCATTTAAAATAAAAATAGATGATAAAACAATGAATGCTTTTGGGCTGGGTTACCTTCTGATGACATGACTGCTACAATAATGTTGTTCTCTTTGTGAGATATCCATGTTTTAGTTTGGTAACTTTAACCGTTTCACACTGTGCTAAGGTTAAAGTTAAAGTTAATTGCAATATGTCAGTCCGCCCTGAGTGATTCATACTTAGCTCCACCACCTAAACTTCTGATGGGGACTATCAAACGTAAAGCTTTGAAACAAGGAAGTGCACTGTTTCTTAGTTGGTGCTACTACAACTCCTGTGTCAGTCACATGATGCCATTGGACCCAACAATACTTGTTCCCCCTTGACTTACATTGGGAAAGAGACATCTTTAAATCCTTTTAAATGTGTTTGTAACCAAATCAACTATACTACTGTACAAACACATGTACAGTAGCACTGCTCTTCATAATTTGGTGCAAAAAAAAAAAATGAGAAGATGTGGAAAGATTCAATAACAGTGGTTTTATTATTAGTTTTTTTGCAATATCTGTATACATTTTGAGTTTCTCTTTATGAAAAAAAATAGATAACAGAGAAAATACTTTGAAACATCGTTAACAAAGATGTTGGATGTCTCCGGTGTTATTTGGCCAACCCAGACAGAAAGCAGTCAATTCATCATCAGTTGTTACATCATGTTCATTTTCATTCACATTCCAGGGTTAAAACCAGAGGTGGAAGAAGTACTCAGTTCTTGTCCTTAAGTAAAAGTAGAAATAGAGTGTAGGAGTTACAACGAAAGGTTCTGCAATCAAAATGTTACTTAAGTAAAGTAGTATTAGCATACAAATATACTTAAAGTACTGAAGTAAAAGTACTCATTCTGCAGATTGGTCCATTTCAGTATAATATATATTATAGGTTTTGTTTTTATTATTATTGAAGTGTTATAAAAGCTGGTAAAGGTGCAGCTGAGTTCATGACTAACTGTACACTGCAGGGTGGCATATGACATTTCTGTAAAGTAAAAGTCTTATTTAATTGTTGATCATATTTTGTTCATTACCTTAATCTGCAAAGTAAGGTATTAACATAAATGTAGTGGATTAAAACTGTACCATTTACCTCTGAATTGTAGTGGAGTAGCAGTACAAAAAAGCATACAGTGGAAATACTTACAGTAAGTAAAGAACAAGAACCTCAAGAATGTACTTGAGTAGCAGTACTTAGTTACTTCCCACCCCATGTTGAACCCTCCTCCAAGCAGCAGCAGCTTCCTGGTCTCTCTGGAGTTACGGGATGTTGAGCAGCAGGTGAAACATGTTGCTGTGACGATGAGTCGGGGGCCGCTCGGCAGGTTTCTGTTGCCGGTCTGAAGCTGTTCTCTGTCCAAATGATTTAGATGCCAGTCTGGCGCCATAGCAACCCCATCCATCCCCTCGGACCCTCTCTAACGGAGGTTTTACTGCTCTGCTGCTCTGTGGCCAGCTCCATATCACGCTCATTACAGCCTTGATCGTTTCGCCCGGCTGCTGCTTTCAGTGTTTTCAGTGTGACTCGTGTGACTCGTGTGAAGGACGATTATTTAATTTAATTAAGAATAACTTCTCCAAATCCCCATTCACATCTGCAGGAAGCGTCTGAAGGCCGGAGACACGCCTACTAGGGTTGTCCTCAAACATCACAGAAACCATTACATTAATTTAGACACATTTGATTTCCTCATAATCTGACTATTGTTGCACATTATAAATTGTTTTATTATTGATTAATGTGGCATTAAAGTGATAATGTTTTGGCTTGATTGTTGTGTCATCTAAATTAAGAATAACTTCTCCAAATCCCCAAAATCAAAAATATGAAATGTAATTTTAATCTGCAAATTACAATTTTGTTTTCATTTAAATTGCTTATTTTCTCCAATCGGGTACTGCAACTAACATTTTTGTAGGTGTTTAAATGTTGATCAACTGCTTATTATTATTTAAAATAATTAAGAATTGTCTGATCTAGAAAAGTGTAAAAAACGGACAGATTCCAAAATGTTCTTTACGGCCAGGTGACACTTTTAATAAGTTTGGTCTGTTTACTTACATTGCAAATCCTCAAGGGAAATGTAAGGTAAATTCAGCGGTTGCTTGAACAATTATTGTTATATAAAATGTTTCTAATAAAGTATAATACTTTTAAAAGTATACTGTCAGGCCAAGGTTAAAAATCAAAATGAAACAGTACATTTAAATCTTAACCTTTTTTCTCCTTTCTATATTTGCCAATAATCCTAATAGTAAAAGTACAAACACCTCAGATTGTGAGATGTTGCTTAACTTATGATATAATATTTGTGTGTATCCGAGTCATACATTTAATCTTCTTTGCTCTGATTTGGAGGTCATGTTCCTGCCTACAGCGTGTATCTGTCCATCTCTGTTTGTTCTCTCTTTAGTGTCCCTGCACCAAATCCCTAGGACACTTAAGTATTCCTGGAAAGGTGAACGAGTGTTCCTGAGAAAGGAGGGCAATAAAACCTCACTAACACATCTACAGTCGAGCTTGAGATTCAGTGTTTGTTCCTGGAGGTGCGGGGCAACACTTTCAGACTGAACGCCTTTAAGGTTCAGCAGATCTGAAGCCATAACTCACTGCTATGTCGTTCAGCCTTGTGAGTCATATATTATATGTTATATCTTGGTAAAATCACTGACATAAAAATGAAACTGACCTTAACATCTCTTTCAAAAAGGACACAACAAAAACCTCTTAAGACTACACCAGATAAGTGTTTGATTTTAAAAGTATTTAACGTTTTTTAGATGGCATTTATGCTTATATGGCAAAACACACACAAAACAGGAACAACTACGAGAAAAAGCACAGAAAAAGGGGCCTAAATCATACTAAGCATACTAAGCTAAGCATACATGCCATACTAAGCATAACTACTCTGTACCATACTCTGGTTAGGGTCTTCATTTGGTTAAATTCATCTTTAACGAGTCCATTTCTTGCCAACACGGTTAAATATGTCAGTACACCTGAGTGGCTCCTTCACTGATAAAACAAAGATGTGACCTCTTCTGATATGCTTGTATAAAAAGCAGGTGTTTGAGTGCAGCATCTCCTTTGCCTCCTCTGGTCTCCACAGCTGTGTGTGCCTCCTTGCTGCCCCCTGAAGCTTGAGAGCAGAAACGTCACTGCAGCTGTATGTGATCCCCCTGTTGGTCACATGGTGCAGAAATGAACCTTCAACTGACAACACATAATTGTACTCGCCACACAAAGCGGACATTAATGGTTTATTGAAAAGTATGTTATGGTTTTTAATAACAATGCTTCAAGGATGCTAAGTTAAAGGTGGGGTAGGTAAGTTTAAGAAACCGGCTCGAGATCGCTAGAATTTGAAAATACACAACCGGAGAAAATCTGCCACTTCCTCACAGAGCCCCTCCTCCAACACACGAACGCGCACATGACCAATGAGGGCACGAGATAAGTGTGTGCCCCGATGGAAGGCTGACAGGCAGGTAGGCCAAACGGATTGGTTGTACTTTTCACAGTATTACGGCTTCTACAGATGACATTTATTTATGGATTTTTTGTCAAAGGCTAGCACTTAAGATATTCATTGCTATCGGGATGTTAAGAGCATTCCATGGAATATAACAAAAAGTGTATCTCGAGCCGGTTTCTGAAACTTACCTACCCCACCTTTAATGATTAGATATAGCTAAAACTAAAGAGGGCCATCATCGTGCTGCAGCTCTGGATGACTTTGAGAGCAGAACATACTGACAACTAAAAAGGTTTCATTACTTGTCAACTTGTATATTAGTCAAATAAGTTCTATCATTGTAGGAGAATGAGATCTCTGGCTTATTTTAACTCGCGGAGGGCTGTCACTTCACAAGTGTCACAATTGCCTTTTGTTTTGCAACGGTTACAGGGCATGCATAACATCATTAGATACAGATAAGACTAACATACATGTATAACTATCTCCAAATCAGACAAAGTGATCAAAGAAAGCAAGATCAAACCTATGAACAATTATGTAAAGGATAGCATTACCAGATATCATTAGTAATTCTTATAAGTACATCAATTGTCACATCTAAGGGTCATGATGTAATCTCTCTATTGTCAGGAAAGAGAGGAAGGAGACCCAAAGAAGATATCAAATTGAAAATAGCAGTAGACGCTCACATTTGAGGAACTGGAACCAAAAAATGCTAAATGTTCCTCCTTGAAAAATGACAGAAATGATGCACTGATTATCAATATAACTGTCAGTTAATATTCTCGACACAAACCGGGTTGCTTTAGTAATTACGAAAGTCAGTTCAAGCTGATTACATGCATCTGATGGCTCTCCTCATGTCCGTAGACTTAGATACACACACATCGCACACACTCCTCTCACCTGTCTTCTGTGAACAATAACAATCTTTTTATTTCGAGGATTAGGATGAAAGGGCAGTAACCTTAAGAGAGGAGGCTGTCACTTGTATGCCTCTGGCAGGGAAAAGAGAGTGAAAGTTATTACCAGTGACTCAGCATTCTGGGAGCAGACGGCAGGCTGCAGAGAGGAACGTGTTCTCCTCGGTTGAGGGCAAGAGAAGGTCTTCTTCTTCTTGGGCTTTTCTGTGTGAAAGACAAGAGTTAAGCACAGGGGTTTGGATTCTGAAAAATTAGAGTAATCTTCTGTCTTGCTCTCGATGAAGGAATCCACGAGGTGTGTGTGTGCTTGGATTTGTCTATCTAGCTGAACGAGATCTGACACGAGTTATATCTGAAGTTTGATTCACTGTGTGTGTGTGTGTGTGTGTGTGTGTGTGTGTGTGTGTGTGTGTGTGTGTGTGTGTGTGTGTGTGTGTGTGTGTGTGTGTGTGTGTGTGTGTGTGTGTGTGTGTGTGTGTGTGTGTGTGGCCTAGCATTACCATCCTTGTGGGGACCTAAATCTGTTTACACAGTCACGTGGGGGGACTCGCAAAATGGAGGTCCCCATAAGGGGTATCATTAATTTTAGGGTGAAGACTTGGTTAGGGTAAGGGTAAGAGTTAGGCATGTGTTGGTTATGGTTAAGGTTAGGATAAGTCTCCAGGAAATGCATGTGAGTCAATGTAATGTCCCCTGAAGTGATGTATACATGGTGTGTGTGTGTGTGTGTGTGTGTGTGTGTGTGCGCGCGCGTGTGTTTTATGCTTTAGATGCTGATTTGTTATTTACCGACTGAGTCATTACTGATCTATTGAACTCTTTTTGTCAAGTGTATGGGGGTGCTTTTACACTTACCTACATATTATTACAGGATAAGGTACGATACATTTTCTGATGATGACACTTCTTCACTTCTTTTCAAAACCTCATAATATAAATATTGTTTCATCTGTTCAAATATGTCACTTCCTTCTGTTTTATATCAAGGCATCAACCCTGCAGTTTACAAAGTCTTACTAGTAACGATGGAAAATATCTTCCAAGATCTCTGAATAAAACTCTAAGGATATTCATCAAACAATTCAAACTTATATTCAAATCTGTTTCAGTTTACGGACATGGCTATAATAATAATTCCTTACATTTATTATAGCGCTTTTCCAGATGCTCAAAGCGCTTTACAAATACACATTACACACATGTCACGGTCATGTACTGTGGACAATACCCACATGAGTAAATCCAGGTGAAGTGTCTTGCCCAAGGACACAACGGCTTTACAGGCGCAGCAGCGGCGGGTTTCGAACTGGAGTTCCCCAACGCCCCCTTGATCTGATGGTCAACGCACAGCCCACTGCGCCGCTCCGTCCCTATGTGTAATGTAAAGGTTAAAGATTGAAATGACAAACCCACAGATAATTATCAGCTTGCTTCAGTTATATTATTACATAAATACTATCTTATATAATGACTTTATGTTGACTTGAGAAGGTGGGAGGGAGGCCTGATGCTGCAGCAACATCTGGGGAAAGGTTATGCATGTTAATGTTCGTCCTCTTTAATCTTCGTCCTTCACTGCCTGGTGTTCCTGTCCTGAAGCATCTCTCTCTCTCTCTCCCTCTCTCTCTCTCTCTCTCTCTCTCTCTCTCTCCCTCTCTCTCTCTCTCCCTCTCTCTCTCTCTCTCTCTCTCTCTCTCTCTCTCTCTCTCTCTCTCCCTCTCTCTCTCTCTCTCCCTCTCTCCCTCTCTCTCTCTCTCTCTCTCTCTCTCTCTCTCTCTCTCTCTCTCTCTCTCTCGACAGGAATCCGATCCTGGGACGTGGACCTGAAGAGCTGCGACCTTGATCAGCAGCTGCAGCTCTTTATAACCCGTCACTCCGCCCACTTCTCCTCAGAGGTCAGAGGTCAGTGTGATGTGATGCTCTCTCAGCAAAAGGACCAGTGATGAGTACAATTATATTTGAGAAACATATTCAATATACTGTCAGAGGTGGGAAGTAGTGGAGTACAAATACTTTGTTACTGTACTTAAGTACATTTTTCTGGTATCAGTATTTTACTCCACTACTTATTTTTCTGACGACTTTTTACTTTGTCTTCTTACATGTTGAACTCAAATACCTGTACTTTCTACTTCTTACATGTTGAACTCAAATACCTGTACTTTCTACTTCTTACATGTTGAACTCAAATACCTGTACTTTCTACTTCTTACATGTTGAACTCAAATACCTGTACTTTCTACTTCTTACATGTTGAACACAAATACCTGTACTTTCTACTTCTTACATGTTGAACTCAAATACCTGTACTTTCTACTTCTTACATGTTGAACTCAAATACCTGTACTTTCTACTTCTTACATGTTGAACCCAAATACCTGTACTTTCTACTTCTCACATGTTCCAAACAGCTGGTTCCTTTAGTCTGAATGTGTGTTTGTTGCGTGATCATTATTCTTTAGAGTCATTGCGTGCCTATTGATTTGAACACGATCCGTGTATCCATCACTTCCTGGTCTTCTCTAAAGAAGAGGGACCAATGGAAACGTTGTCATGTTGCCGTTGTTCAGCATGGAAACATTCATTAGCTAACAATGACATTATTGTTCTATTGATATAAAGGGAGGTCAGGTACTCTTTAAAACAGCTGGTAGTTATGGGTACTTTTTACTGAAGTACATTTCAAAGCCTCTTTACTTTGACTTGAGTAAAGAAGTTTAGTGAGTACTTCTACTTTTACCAGAGTATTTTTCAACACGAGTATGTGTACTTCTACTTAAGTAAAGGATGTGTGTACTTTTGCCATCTCTGTATACTGTAGATTCTTAATGGTACAGATGTTACTGAAGGCAAGGGGGTGTTTATTAGTTGTAGTGTCTCTACTGGGACATGTTTACATTCTTTAATGTTCAAAAAGGTCTTTATTTGTCTCATACTGCCTTACTTTAAATACAATCACTTCAATGCCTTTTCTTCAGTTCTTCTAAAACTGGACTGAACTTTGAAAATCTATTAGTTTCTTATGCAAGTTAAAGTATCATGAGGACACAACAAATAATTATCTACATGGTAACCCTTACTTTTAGAAATGGGGAAAACATATCTTTACTTTAAAAAGGCCCTTATGCTTTTTTAAAAATAATTAATCTTTTTCTTTTTGCTCCTCGACTGTGACATGTCTCTGCTGTGATTGGCCAACCGCTAAGAGCTGTGTTTTCTCTTTTAGTATTCTTCTTTGGTATAAATCATCCGACTAGCTCGGCTGACGATGACTGTGCTTTTTCTGCAGTTTTCGGATGTTGTGTCACATGATTTATGGATATTGAACTCCAGATTTGTCAAAGAGTAGTTGCTGCCTTTTGGAGCTGCCAACCTATTTGTAAGGCAGACAAATGTATGCTAAAAAAAGTAACATACAATCCAACATTTTGCAGATATACTGACATCATCATAATCAATCTAAAACCAATAATGTGCCAGGAAATGGGTTATTATCTGTTTTGTCCTATGCACTATTTTAGTCATCTTATTTGCATATTCTCTCTGGTCTCTTACATTGATAATGACGTTTCTAACTAAAATGAATTTGCTGAATAAAAAAACGTCTAACCTGAGATTCAAGTTCTAATGGAGCAAACATTTGAATATTTAAAAAATAAATATTTCATACATTGTTGAATTTAATGGACATTTAATCAATCTGCATTGCATCACATGTGAATCTGAACTGTGTGCTATCAACACGATGACTGTTCAGGGAGCTGTGTGTGTGTGTGTGTGTGTGTGTGTGTGTGTGTGTGTGGTGTGTGTGTGTGTTGTGTGTGTGTGTGTGTGTGTGTGGTGTGTGTGTGTGTGTGCGCGAGTGTGTATTTTATCGCTATTATCTTCCATGTAACAGCCGGCTAGGATCACACACACACACACACACACACACACACACACACACACACACACACACACACACACACACACACACACACACACACACACACACACACACACACACACACACACACACAACACACACACACACACACACACACACACACACCACACACACCACACACACACACACACACACACACACACACACCCACACACACACAACACACACACACACACACGGCACAGATTGATCACTGCACCGGTGGGAAGTGCTAAGTAGCAGCAGGAGTCAGCAGAAAATGACAGCATTTCTCAACACAAGTGTAAACAGAAAATACCTTCAGAGGAAACATAATAATATATATAATAACATTTTTCCTCCATCCAGCATCCAGTCTGTCCTTCTGAGTTACCTCATAAATAAACACTCGTCCACAAAGTGAGTCACCTTCATTCAAGCTTTCAACTGTTGTTGTTTACCGCTGAGTAAAACCCATCAGCGGTGAATCCCTTGGAGGCTAATTCATCTGGCACATGTGATAATAACACCTGAACACAGGATGAAAACATACCATCAATCGTTTGAGCTGTTTTACCTTAGGGGTGAATGCTATGTTTTGACAGGTAATTATTTTTGACTTCATGGATCTTGCTCGGCTGCATTCCTCTTCCTCTGAGAGAAGCTGTATTGATTTCTGAATGGTACATTGGATTTCGAAGGCACTGTCCTGCGATGTCAGGTAGCACGGTGGCATTATGGTCAGGACACTTTGTCAGTGTCTTCGATTCAGTGTCAGATGACCTGAAGCATCCTCCCTGCAGAATTGATGCAGGATGCTGAATCCCTGCTGGTCAGGTGCTGTTATTTCTGTAGATGTTGACTAAATGATTATTGCATTTAGAGATAAACAAACAATACTTAAAACCCAACATATGCTAACGTGTAAGGAGTCTTCTCTAGTGTATCCTGGCTGCTGTAGCTCAGGATGTAAAGGGGTCGTCAATCATCTGAAGGTCGATGGTTCCATCCACGACCCCTGCGGTCAATATGTGGAAGTGTCCTTGGGCAAGATATTGAACCCCTAATGGTTCCCAACGGGATAGCCAACTGTGTGAGAGCATGTGAATGTGTATCGCTTCTAAAGAGTGGCGCGTATTTGTGAGAATGGGTGAATTCTGACTTGGGTTGTAAAACACTAAAAGAGCCATGTAAAGACACGCTGCAGCCGGCCCTTATCCTTGGCTGTGCTGCAGCGTACCAGATGGGGATGGAGGAGGTGAGGATGGACTCGATGACGGAGGTGTAGAAGTTCACCATCATCGTCTTTGGCAGGTTGCATTTCTTCAGCTGCCTCAGGAAGAACATCCTCGGCTGTGCTATTTTGATGAGGGAGCCGATGTTCTGCTCCCAGTTGAGGCCCTGGGCGATGATGGTGCCCAGGAAGCGGAAAGACTCCACAGCAGTTACTGGGGAGTCACACAGAGCGATGGGGGCGGGTGGGGCTGCGTTCTTCCTCAAGTCCACAACCATCTCCACTGCCTTGAGAGCGTTGAGCTCCAGGTGGTTGTCCCTGCACCAGTTCACCAGATGGTCCATCTCCCACCTGTAGGCAGACTCGTCCCCACCAGAGATGAGTCCGATGAGGGTGGTGTCGTCCCGTGGTGTAAACCCGTTTCTGATTCTGATTCTGATTCTGAAATGCAGAACATTTACTACTTCACTTCATATTATATCAAATCTATTTCACTCTGGACATTTTGGGACAGTCTAAGGCAGGGGTGTCAAACTCAATTTCATCACGGGCCACATTAACATTATGGTTGCACTCAAAGGGCCGGTTGTAACTATGCAAATATACATATATAAATATATAATGTATTATATTACATTATTGCCTCTGAATTGGAT
The DNA here is from genome assembly GCF_902827115.2 of Pseudochaenichthys georgianus. NCBI lineage: Eukaryota > Metazoa > Chordata > Actinopteri > Perciformes > Channichthyidae > Pseudochaenichthys > Pseudochaenichthys georgianus. Next base: position 39,067,815 of record NC_047508.1, read on the forward strand.
TATTGTCAGATAGGATAATAACTTACGTCTGAAAAGCAGAAGTCCAGGGCAAATAATTGCAAGTCTCTTCAGTTCGCATGTCACAAAACAAAATGCATTGTGGGACATGTAGTTTATGGGCAACCTGCTTCTGTAAAGTGGCATGTAACCGTATAATAAACATATTATATTCTTTCAGAGCTCTTGCAGGGCCACATAAAATGAAGTCGCGGGCCAGATTTGGCCCCCGGGCCTTGAGTTTGACACCCCTGGTCTAAGGGGACAAAATGTGCCTTTTTTAGTTTTTATGCTAATACTCAATGCTTTTTTGACCCAATAGATAGTTTACATGTGAAACATAAAATCATAAAAAGTAACTTCACAAAACCTAGAATTCAACATTCAGATGCTCTTCATGCTAAGATTAGTCGCTGTGTGAAGGTAAGGAATGGGTTTGTCTATTTTCATTTGTTACACGCTGTCAACCAAGGCCACTCCCACTCTGTATCAGGCAGTCAACTAGGGTTTCTTCAAACTGACCTTGCAATGTGTGTCATGCTGCAAATCCATCCAATCTGAATGTTTTCAGCTGCTGAAATGACCATTTATGTGGGTATTGCTTCCTTTCTAATGCATCACATGGGCCAAAGTAAAAAAGCTTTGTCAAAGTGAAACTTAACAAGATGTGGTGAAATTAAATTCAACTTAACACTTTGAACAACAAATGCATTCCTTTAGGTTTAGGCAACACATCTGCTTCCTAATAAAGATATTGGTTAGGATTATGGTAAGACAGCAACATTCTGTTTTTAATACGTTTCTGTTATTTTTTATACCTGGTCTGCTGACTTCCCCCTTCACTCATCCATCCATCCATCCATCTTCTCCCGCTTATCCGTGGTCGGGTCTCGGGGGTAGCAGTTCCAGCAGAGAGCCCCAAACTTTATTTTCCCTGGCGACATCAACCAGCTCTGACTGGGGGGTCCCAAGGCGCTCCCAGGCCAGCGAAGAGATATAATCCCTCCACCTGGTCCTAGGTCTACCCCTTGGTCTCTTCCCAGCTGGACGTGCCTGGAACACCTCCCTAGGGAGGCGCCCAGGTGGCATCCTAACTAGGTGCCCCGAACCACCTCAACTGGCTTCTTTCGACGCGAAGGAGGAGCGGCTCAACTCCGAGTCCCTCCCTGATGACCGAACTTCTCTCCTTATCCCTAAGGGAGACGCCAGCCACCCGGCGGAGGAAACCCATCTCGGCCGCTTGTATCCGCGATCTCGTTCTTTCGGTCATGACCCATCCTTCATGACCATAGGTGAGGGTAGGAACGAAAATGGCCCGGTAGACAGAGAGCTTTGCCTTCTGGCTCAGCTCCCTTTTCGTCACAACGGTGCGGTAAAGCGACTGCAGTACCGCTCCCGCTGCTCCGATTCTCCGGCCCATCTCACGCTCCATTGTTCCCTCACTCGAGAACAAGACCCCGAGATACTTGAACTCCTTCACTTGGGGTAAGGACTCATTCCCTACTTGGAGTGGACAGTCCATCGGTTTCCTGCTGAGAACCATGGCCTCAGATTTGGAGGTGCTGATCCTCATCCCAGCCGCTTCACACTCGGTTGCGAACCGATCCAGTGAGTGCTGAAGGTCGCAGACCGATGAAGCCATCAGAACCACATCATCTGCAAAAGCAGTGGTGCAATCCTTAGTCCACCGAACTGCAGACCCCCTCCCCCACGACTACGCCTCGAAATCCGATCCATGTATATTACAAACAGGATTGGTGACAAAGCGCAGCCCTGGCGGAGGCCAACCCTCACCTTCACTCATGTCATAATTAAACTGTTTTGCTAGAGGTCAGGATCTTTAAGTGTTCCTTCTTTCGATGATAAACTTTGTGAATTGATGATAAAAACCTACCAGTTGGTGCAGCAGGCCCCTTCTGACCCATATCCATGAGGCTGATAATCACTTATAAACCTTTTTAATTGGCTGATAGCATTTATACTGGATGCTTAACTTTGCTAAATTGATTTAACATTGGCTACCATAACCTAATGTAAGTAAAGCTTAAGGGAAACACCTGCAATGCATTAGATCAAGCATGAGATGCATGTTGTGTTATTACTTCTTTTTACAAAGTTAAACAGTGTGATACAACAATTGTGTTACCATTATAATGATGTTTAAGTTTAGCATATTATAAAATGTCATGAGTCATTCTCAACAGAACCCAATATTCCATGTTTTAGTATTCAACATTCATACAGTATTATGCTGAGAAGTAACAATGTACTTTCCCAAACCAACAAGGGAGATCATTAAAAGATGTATCATCCCCTTTTCAAGACTGTGAGGTGGCTGAGGCCGGAGGAAGGAAGGAGGCCGGGAATATTGATTACCCCCCGCCTCTTTTCAGTACAGCACACAGCGCAGATCGATAGCACTTCACTGGAGAGCAATCCGATGGCTGCAGTGCAGAAATAGACAAGGGGATCACATTGCTTTGGGTTGGCGGAAAAAAAGGCAGCAACAGTTCTCCCTCTGCAGCTGATTCTGGACTTAAGGGGAAAAGTTAAGAAGTTCTGATCGTTTCACGGATGAAGTCTGGAAAGGTCTTGGTGAAGAGAGTTTATCGATTATGCTCTACTTTGTTTTCTCAACTAACTGAAGTGCTTTTGGTGATCAATTTAGGTTTCAGCGCTGGTTTGATAGTGATCTCATGTTGTATGATTGTGAGACTGGATGTTTATGAAAATAACTTCTATATTTATGAATGGTCTGCAAATCTTTCCTGAATTAATGAGGCTCTTTATGCTTTTGGGGGGTTCCCCCTTTCCTGTAGTGTGTTATATTCAGAGTTAAGAATAGGGACACCATGGTTTACGAGAGAATTATCTGATCTCATTAATGATTGCAATAAGCAATGGTCTTTAGCTAGAAAGTGCGAACTGTCAGGGCCTTCAAGGTATTCAGAGAATACCCTGGAACACTCAGATAAAACAAACTCGATTAAAAATCGATTTAATTATATAAATAAAATGTAATAAAATGTATATAAAATGAATAAATGAGAATCGTATATGTGTTGTTGATCTGTAATATTACAGTGTTACGTTGATTTGTTTGTCCTTCTCGGACCATGCACTACGCATTTCAGTGGTTTTGTGTTAGAAAAGAAAGCAACCAATCAGATCTTGTTCTGGGTCTCTGGGTAGAATATCCTTCAACAAGGTATTCTACATCCTTGATCGAATGCCCTGGCCGTTGCACTGAATGAGAGCGTACGTTTGGACTGACAGTTTGATCAACCAATCATATATTGATTTGTAGCCAATGGGCGTGTTCTTTCAGAGTTCCCCTCGGTCCCAGGGAATTCTAGAAGGCCCGCTAGTTAACTGGCTCGAGACAGAGGATCTAGCTAAATGCGACGAAGCAATTCATGCCGTTTTATTGTTTTTAATGTTGAAATGACAAGTGCAACAGGTGAAGATGAAGTTGTTGCGGAATTGTTGCGAGTACCCTTTTCAAGACGAGAATTCAGTGAAAAGACGGACATTATAACGCCGCGGAGGGCGGCGGGGGGTGTGTGTGGCGGCGGGGGGTGTGTGTGTCGACAAAAGGTCCAGTTGTGATAGACACGGTTCGCCACTGAACACTAGTGATGACTGGCTTCTTTTTCGTGTCCTCAGAAATAAATGTTCAACCCTTATTAAAAAAACTAAAGCTGATTAGAATATAATAGAATTCCTTTATAAAGAATTCCTTTATTGTCATCGCACCAGGTACAACAATTGTTTTAATGACCATTCTAAGTTCTGGAAAACAATGAAATCACTTCAGAACAAGAAGGTTTCTAGTTTCCCTCAAAAACTGAAGGTCAGTGATTATTTTATTTCAGAATCAGATGTATGTCTAATGCTTTTAATGCTCACTTCAAAAAGGCTGGTCACATTTTTAATGAGCAAAGTCATGACTCTAAATGGTCGTACTCACAGCCCTAGTCAAGAGATGAACTCCCCTGTTTTTGATTTAGCTTATTTCTCGGTCTCTGAAGTCTTACACGGTTTGCACTCAATTGATCCTAAAAAGTCTGCCCGGCCTGACGGCCTACATCCTTTCTTTTAAAAAATTGCAGCTCAGATTATAGCTCTACCAGTTACTGACATTTTTAATCTCTGCCTGTCCACTCACACACTGCCAGCTGTGTGGAAGCAAGCTCTGGTATCGCCCCTCTTGAAAGCTGGTGATCCCACTGAGTTGAATAACTATCGTCCTATCTAAAATCTTTCTGTGTTATCAAAGATTCTTGAGTCCCTAGTTTCTACTCAGCTAAAACTTTTTTAAATTCACACAACATCCTTAATCCTATGCAATCTGGATTCAGATCAAAGCACAGTACTGTGACTGCCAGTCTGAAAGTCTTAGACGATATTAAGGCTGCTTTGGATAAAAAATCAGTTTGTGTTGCATTGTTTATTGACCTAGCCAAAGCATTTGACACTGTAGATCACCACATGTCATCATCCACAAAACAATAGAACGCATTATCTCCACCGCCATCTCCAAACCAACCAGCTTTTTGAACCCCTTCAGTCTGGTTTTCGTCTCCACCACAGCACAGAAACGGCCCTCATCAAAGTCCTCAATGACCTCCTCACCTCTGCTGACACCGGTTCCCTCAACATCCTCATCCTCCTCGACCTGAGTGCAGCCTTCGATACCGTGAGCCACACCATCCTGCTTACCCGACTCCAGGACATCGGTATCGAAGGTACTGCACTCAGGTGGCTCCAGTCCTACCTCTCCGACAGATCCCACTTCATCTCCCTCAACAACCACTCCTCTGCCACAGCTTCAGTCACCCAAGGTGTTCCCCAAGGTTCAGTACTCGGCCCCCTCCTCTTCCTCATCTACATCCTCCCCCTTGGTCAGATTCTCCGCCAATACAACCTGGACTTTCACTGTTATGCTGACGACACACAGATTTACCTCAGCACCAAATCCCCCCACAACCCCCCACTCACCCACATCGAATCCTGTGTGACTGCAATAACATCCTGGATGCAACACAACTTCCTCAAACTCAATAAACAGCAATAAAACTGAACTCCTCCTCATCGGTTCCAAATCCACCCTCAGCAAAACCCCCAACCTGACAGTCACCATTGATGGCACCCCTGTTTCCCCCTCCACCCAGGCATGCAACCTTGGCGTTATATTTGACCCCACCCTCTCCCTCGAGCCCCACATCCGTCAAGTTGTAAAAACCAAATGTTTCCACCTCCGCAATATTGCCAAACTCCGTCCCTCCCTCACCCGCCCTGCAGCTGAGCGACTCGTTCACGCCTTCATCTCCTCCCGCCTTGACTATTGCAACTCACTCTTCTACGGCATCAGCACTACATCCCTCAATTGACTCCAGCGTGTCCAGAACGCAGCCGCCAGACTCCTCACCCACACCAAATCATGGCATCACATCACCCCGGTCCTCAAAGAACTCCACTGGCTCCCCGTTTCACACCGCATCCACGACAAACTCCTGGTCCTCACTTTCAAAGCCCTCCACCATCTGGCCCCCCCTACCTCACTGACCTCCTCATCCTCTACCAACCACCCCGGTCCCTCAGATCCACCTCAGCCGGTTTGCTTTCCATCCCCAAGGCCAAACTCCGGAGCTTCGGGGACAGAGCCTTCTCTGTGGCAGCCCCGAAGCTCCGGAACTCCCTCCCCCAATAACTCCGTGAGTCTGAGTCCCTCACCCTGTTCCAGTCCCGCCTCAAAACCCACCTCTTCAACTCTGTATCCATAAGCCCCCCCCCCTCTCAACCAACTTCCTCCTGACTGCTTTTCTATTTTGTTTCTTTGTTTATTTTTGGCTTTGTTTTGTTTGTCTACCTTCCCTCCAAAATGTAAAGCGTCTTTGGGTTCAAGAAAAGCGCTATAGAAATAAAATGTATTTTTATTCTGTCTAATGTTATGTTGGTGTCTCGTTTCGGTCATAATGCCATTTGCTGATTTCAAAGTTATCTAACCGACCGTACTCAATGTGTCAGGTTTGGTAGTAACGTCTCTGACCCAGTCACCTTGGAGAAGAGAGTTCCACAGGGCTCTATTTTGGGGCCCTTGCTCTTTTTATTATATGTAAACAATATTTGTAATCAGATACAATTTTCTACCTATCATATGTATGCTGATGACACTATTGTATACTCATGTGCTCCTTCTCTGGATATGGCCATTTCCAATTTTAAAACTGATTTTATCACGCTGCAGCATGTGCTTCTTGATTCTAAACTGCTATTGAACAGTAAGAAAACCAAACCAATGCTCTTTGCTCCCAAGTCAGCGTCCTCTTGCCTTTCCATTGACACCCTTGACGTGTCTCCGTTGAGTTTGTCGATACATACAAAAATGTGGGCTTTTGGTTGGACATAAATCTAAACTTTAAACACCACATTGAAGTTCAAACTAAGAAATTGAAATTCACTCTTGGCTTCCTTTGTAGACTTAAATGTTGTTTTTCATCTTCTTCCCATACAAGGTTGGTCTCTGGCTTATTCCTGTCCCAGCTGGACTACGGTGATACCATTTATAGATTTGCCTGTCCCACTGTTTTGGCCAAACTTGACCCACTCTACCATGCTGCACTGCGTTATATATCAAATGCACCCTATAGGACTCATCATTGCACACTGTATAGCCTAACTAGATGGTCCTCACTTACTATGCGTAGGATGCAGCATTGGTTTTTATTAATGTATAAAGCTATTTTAGGTAATCTCCCACTGTACATATGTGCCAGATTTGCTCCAGTTTGTGACTCTTACGGCTCGTCCACACAGCGGCGTGCGTTGAAGCTTCAACGCTTCTGCCCATTCACTTTGAATGGGGTGACGTCACGTTTCGCCGAACTGCATTGTGGGAGCGAAGCATAGCTTCAAAAGCGTTGCTCGCTGCAAAAGTTGAGCAATGTTCAATTTTTGAAGCTTCGGCGGAAGCGTCAGCCAATCGAATCATATGCCAGTACAAGCTCTAGCCAATCAAACCGCGTGCTTGTGTATCCGGGGCGGGAAATTCATGTGGTTGGTTGTTGGTCGAGTTTCAGCCCCCCCTGCCGGCAAGCTTCAACGCACGCCGCTGTGTGGACGGGCCGTTACAACCTCAGATCCAGTGCCTGGATACGGTTCCAGGTTCCTGCTGTGCGGACTGAGGCTGGAAAAAGGAGTCTTTTTTATTATGGTCCTTGGTCTTGGAATGACCTATCACGCCTCAAACTGACGGCACTTGTCTCAATAGCACGTTTTAAATTGAAGTTGTCTGAATTTTTTTTCTTAGTTGTGTTCTCTGTATTTTACATGTCTGTGTTATGTGTAAACATGTGTAACGTTGCTGCCTTCTTGGCCAGGTCAGCATTGTAAATGAGATTTTATCTCAATGCTTTTTATCTGGTTGAATAAAGGTTAAATACAAAATAGATTTTTGTGCATGTAAATGGTCTGCAAAGGCTAAAATCCCTGTGTTTCTCTCGCCTCTTTTGGACTCCTTCATTTACTTTTGTAACATCACTATGTTGTCCTGGCGCTTCTATTGGCTAGCGCTCCAACACACTGTACGTGATAGGCTAAGGGGCGGGACATCTCTAAGAGGTTGACCAATCACAACAGAGCCTGCCATCTAACCAATCAGAGCAGACTGGGCTCTGGTTTCAGACAGAGGGTGAAAATAGGTGCTGTAGCACAGGCAGTATGAGAAAAATAAAGAGCTTTTTGAACATTAAAGCATCGAGACATGTCCCAGCAGAGACACTAAATACATAATATGTCCTGTTTAATGAATGTTCTCAGTTTTGTGTTAAATGCAGCAATTGTAAAGTTATGGCTAACCTGTGCAATTCAGATTCGCTGACTTAAAAACACACATTTTACCTTATGAAATAACATACAATAATCTATTTTGAATATCCATTTGGGGGGAAATTATCATTCACTTGTACAAGTATCTCAGGAATAGAGATGTAATTTGGTTTAAGTGGTTTAATTAAACTCATTACTTACTCTTTGCAAATTAATTTCCGTTTTGTGTTACTTTTGAAACATTCAATGTCATTTTTTGTTTAGATTGTTTACGTGGCAGCTTCAAGGGACATTTATCTGATAACTCTTTCACAGCCTTGATTTCTCTTGATACAGAAAATTAATTTCCACTCCTGAATGCACTGTTTTCTCCAAGGGGCTTTTGTTGGTTAATTAAATCGTTTACGGTTTATGGAGGTGTTTAGGATCTGTGGCTTTTAAATGAATAGTTTTGGTCCAGGGCTTGATGCTTGATGCTTGCTATGTTTATGCTTCCTCTTGTGATAAGAGCAATTCAATCTCAGCTTTTCATTGTTATTAAATGACAAAAACAGAACAACAACATTTCTAAGCATCAGTATTATTCCAAATTACACTTCAAGCTGTTAAACCCATAGCTAGAGGAGTTAAATTATCCTAAAATTGTACAATATACTGTTTTGGTGTCATACAAAATACTAATTTGTGTGGATGTCATTTGTGTTTATTTTATTTTCATTTTGTTTCTATTATTGTGTCCACATTTCCACCAATAAGCATACTAATACTAAAAGAAGCATATGACTGACAGATGATAAACACCTTTGATGAAACAGTGTTGATGATATGGAATGTACATTTAGACTAGCACTAACACTATAATGGTTGCTCACGGCGATACTGGCCCGTCAGTGCAGGTATTTCTTCTAAGATGTTTATGAAACGTATTGAACACAGCTCTGAGAATGCTAATTAGGCTGTAGCTGCAGAGGGTTTATGGGAAACAGGCTCTAACGTCCCAAAGGTCCAGAGATCCTTTGAAGTGAGATGTGAAACAACGTCTCTCTTTTTTCTTTTGTCTCTTTCTGTCTCTACCGCTCTCAGTGAGCCAGATGTAGGCGGAGAAACAAAGGGAAAAGTAAAAGAGTCAGTGGGAATAAACTCGATGTAATCATTACATGTGGATCCTCCCTCCTACACACACACATACATATACACACACATATACACACACATATACACACACACACACACAGCCGCAGTGAATCAAACTTTACATATAACTCGTCAGATCTCGTTCAGCAAGATAGAAAAATCCAAATCCAAGCACACACACACCTCGTAGATTCCTTCATCGAGAGCAAGAAAGAAGATTACTCTCATTTTTCAAAATCACACACACACACACACACACACACACACACACACACACACACACACACACACACACACACACACACACACACACACACACACACACACACACACACACACACACACACACACACACACACACACACACACACACACACACACACACACACACACACACACACACACACACACACACACACACACACACAGGTTGAACTCAGTCAGATGGCGTAGTCAGTCAGGAAGCTCATGAAAGAAAATAGACATCCAGAACATAAGAGAAAATCTGCAGTATGGACGATGTTTTTATAATTCGGTTTCTCATTCATGAAGGCAGTCATGTTGATCAGAATATACTTTTTTCTGTAACTTTGCTGTGTCAATATGCAAACTCTGGAAACAAAGTTGCAATTTTGTGCATATTCACACATTTACATAGCATTGTGGTTATGAGAAAATGTATTCTCTACCTTTGCCAATTAGAAAACACCTTCATAAAATGGATTGCATTTTGTAGGTAGGTGTAGATGTAAGAAAAGGCTTCTCATATACGAGCCGTAAGCCTGACGTGTGTTCAGCATTCGTGGAAACACACACACACAAACTGAGTGTTATCACCGTGGCGTTGTGAGACGTAGATGTGAGCCTTGGGGTGAAACGGAGTGATTAAAGTTCACATTCGACGCTGGAGACAATTTGCTCCGTAACCCCGGGAACCGTGACTTTTTTAAATGGCTGTTGCCGTAGAGACCTCTCCATCCCTGCATGTGTGATGACACAAAGATGACCCTGAGTGCGTCAAATACGATAATCTCCACATAACCACAATTTTTGTAATAGTTGATGATAAAAAGCAAACATTAGAAATGAAAAGTTAGCCTATAAACAAACTACAGCACCTGACTTCATGTCACCACCACTAAGCTGATGGCGGCTAATGTTTAATCTCAATTAGTCACTTGTCAGCGGCGGCCATTTTGATCACTCATAAAAGCTCCAGATATTCACGCTTGTGTTAACCACCATTTCATATTTCATGCATCTAACCGAAAACATGTTAAAAAGTAGCAGACTTCCAATGACTGCTCAGCTTTTACAACCACAAGGCTACACTGATGCTAGCTTAACACACATGCAACATAGGTAGTGTGCATACTTGCCATCCTTGAGTCCTCAGAAATCGGAGCATTTCAAAACCACCGCGGGGTGGGGGGGGTGCTAGTGGATCATCGGCGGAGCTGTATTAGATTAACATTGACAAGCTTATTGTAGTGGTAAGGGTGCACTGCCTTGCGGCCTGTAGCACCATCCTTGATGGAGCATATGTGTGGGCTGGACCTGTATTTTAGGAAAGGAGTGAGCAGAGGGTCGTGTTGTCGATTCTTGTTCAGTTTTCTGTGACAATCTTCCTCACCCTCTCAGACTTTGAGTTGCGCGCGCCGCTAAAGGCTATGCTAAAGAGACGCGCTACCATGGAAACCAAACAATGGTGTAGCTGTATATTAAAGTCCGAGTGGAAACAGTCCTGAGTAAATCTGATTTTGTCAGAAATCGGGAGAAATACGGGAGAAATATGACCCCGGAAGGAAACCGGGAGAGGGCAATGCGCGAAAATCGGGAGGGTTGGCAAGTATGGTAGTGTGGGGGAAACTTCTGTGTAGCAATGCAGGAGGAGTCACCGACTGAAAGGAGACACGGGGAGAGCTGGAGCTTTGATGTCAAACACTGATGGGTTTATTACGAGTTTCGGCCGGAGAATTCACAAAACAAGTCAAAGAGTCAGAGGTTCTGACTTCACGTCAATTCTGAAGAACTGTACCCCAGACCCGTGTATTTAGCTAGTTCAGAGAGAATAATCAACATTGAGCACAACAAGATAGAATCATAACACCTCTATCAGCTGATGCCAACAGGCAGGAACAGGGAGACAACACACTGAGAGCACAGCAGCCAAGGCTACAGGTGCCTGTGCTCAGTCAGGACAGTATGAACTGATAAACTGGGTCAAAGTTATGGGCTTAACAGATAGTGAAATGGCAATGATCTTTACTTTTTTGCCGATTATTAATGCACTGTTCTTTTTATGTCCTTATATAATATACTGAATAAAACATTAATAAAATCAATAATTCCTTCACCCTGTGTGATGGCCACAGCCACACAGGGTATACCAACTACACTGCATCCTCATCTTCAGTAGTTTTGCTCCAGTGCAGCTATAATAAAACATGCCAATTAACACCACACATTTGCTCTAAATGTTACCATGTCCATTGGGGGAGGTTACTTCCTGGTTCAGCAAAGGGTGTGGCCGAGCGCTGAGGACTCATAAATACTGCAAGGAGCCAATTAGGACAGATTGGGACAAACCACCTGCTTCCTTGTCAAAGGGGGGATTTGGGTTTTGTCAGTGTCCTTTGTATGATGTGACTATTAATTATTCCTTGGGTTCAACTTGGTTTGGCCAAGCCACTATAGAGGTTCCTTGGGTTTTCATTGTAGGAGGTCCGTTTGGTTGAGTTAACACCTGTTATGTTCTGTTGACCTCTTTTATAGGCCTTGCTATTATATGATGTTTTGTGGATTTTTGGGTAAATAAAAACCCTAGTTTATTTAAACCATTCCTGTGTCCTGTTGTCTTACTGCTTGGTCCCTGACACTCCGCAAAGCAGCATTATTGACCCATTCACAGCCCACCAAAGACTTCTGTATTTTTATATTCTTTCATCTTGGAAGCAGTGAGGGAATGGATTTTTCAAAAACATCAACAAAGTAGCAGCATCCAGCAGGGATGATCTGTTTTTAAATGCTCATAATACAACAGTGGGGGCTGTATATGCGGTCACGACTAACTCGTGCAGTTTGTTGTTTTTAAGTCTTTCGAGAGGTGGTCACTCATGGTTTTAAAACGTCCATATAATTTTTGCAGTAGCGCAAAGGAAGTCCCGGTGTTTGCTGTTTGGACATTGACTTGCCTGTGAGGTGACTGAAAACAATGAATTTAGTTTGAGTTCATAAATGCTTGATAGCAGGTTTACTTTGCGGTAATACGACATGTATGAGGAGTCAGGGAACATTCATGGCGCTTTTCCACTGCAGGGCCTCGCTCGGCTCACTTTATGCTGCGTTGCCATTACAGTTTAGGAACTGGGAAAGTATCTATAGTAACGCAGTGTAGGCGGAGCCGTGACGTCATCTTCAATGCGAAACACATAACCAACATCAGCCGTTAGCTGTTAGCCCTCAGAGCTCACAGCTCCTCATATCTATTCAGAAACTAGACAAAAGTTAAACAAGTACAAACCACAGACTGTCTGTGTCATGGCGAATAAAGTTGCTGGTTTATTTATGTCTGTATAGGCCGTTGTTGTGAGTGTGGACGGTCGGAGCATATACAACGTTAGCTTAGCCGATCTCCATTCAGAAAACACGAATTTTAAAAAGGTGTTTCGCCTGCCGTCTGTCTGCAGACTTGTCAAAGCATTAATTCATGGTTTTTACTAACCGGTATCAGTATGTTGTTACTTCGGAGTTCGGCATAATTTTGAAACCTGTATTACATTACATTGCATTTGGCTGACGCTTTTATCCAAAGCGACTTACAATAAGTGCATTCGACCAGGAAGACACAACCTTGAAGAAAACAGAATCATATAAGTACATCAGGTTTCATAGAGCCAAGTATTTCAAGTGCTACTCAACTGGTTTTAGATAAGCCAGTCCTTTATTAGTATATAAGTGCTCTGTTAGCAGTTCTTTGTTAGTAATTCTATCGCTCGAAGTGGAGTCGAAAGAGATGAGTTTTCAGTCTGCGCCGGAAGGTGTGTAAGCTTTCTGCTGTCCTGATTTCAATGGGGAGCTCATTCCACCATTTTGGAGCCAGGATAGCAAACCCACATGTTTTTGCTGATGAGAACTTGGGTCCCCCTCGCAGCGAGGGTGCAGCGAGTCGTTTGGCTGATGCAGAGCGTAGTGCACGCGCTGGGGTGTACAGTTTAACCATGTCCTGGATGTAGGAAGGGCCAGATCCATTCGCAGCATGGTACGCAAGTACCATTGTCTTGAAGTGGATTCTAGCAGTTACCGGAAGCCAGTGAAGGGAGCGGAGGAGCGGCGTGGTGTGGGAACATTTAGGAAGGTTGAAGACCAGACGAGCCGCTGCATTCTGGATGAGCTGCAGAGGTCGGATGGCACATGCAGGTAGACCAGCCAGGAGGGAGTTGCAGTAGTCTAGGCGTGAGGTGACGAGAGCCTGGACCAGAACCTGCGTGGCTTTCTGGGTCAGCTGGGGACGCATCCTCCTGATGTTGTAAAGCGTGTATCTGCAG
>NC_047508.1:39081845-39096845 GCF_902827115.2 Pseudochaenichthys georgianus
TGCAGAGGTCGGATGGCACATGCAGGTAGACCAGCCAGGAGGGAGTTGCAGTAGTCTAGGCGTGAGGTGACGAGAGCCTGGACCAGAACCTGCGTGGCTTTCTGGGTCAGCTGGGGACGCATCCTCCTGATGTTGTAAAGCGTGTATCTGCAGCAGCGGGTTGTAGCAGCGATGTTTGCAGTGAAGCACTGTTTGTTATCTAGGATCACACCCAGATTCCTTGCAGTCTGAGTCGGGGAAACAACAGAGGTGCCGATGTTGATTGTCAGGTCAAGAGTGGGACCATTTTTTCCCGGAAGGAAAAGCAGTTCAGTCTTGTCAAGGTTGAGCTTGAGGTGATGAGCAGACATCCACTGAGAGATGTCAGCTAGACAAGCAGAGATGCGTGTGTGACCCACACAGTGTGTGATCACAATTTTATGTTTATATTTAATATCATTTTATATTACCTGTTTAACAATGGACAGCAGGGGGCAGTAGATGGCAGAGTAACACTGCCATAAAGGGGTTTGTTATTATTTACGCGTCTACCGTAAAATGTCTGACGTGATGACGGAGCTGACGTTAGCTTGCCATTCTGGCAAGACCCGCCAAACGAGCAGTAAAAGGAATTCTCTGCTCATAATTTCTCCTGTTTTACAGGTCAGTAATGTGTACAGATTGTCACAAATGTTATAAATCACAATGTCTTGAGTTTGAAGTGGTGTTTAGATGTTGTTTATTATGTTTAATGCCGTGTAGAAGACCACCTCGTGGTGGCTGTGTGTGTATGTGTAATGGTGGTCGCTATTTAGATGTAGTAGACTCGCGTAGAAGACCACCTCGTGGTGGCTGTGTGTGTAATGGCGGTCGCTAGTGATGCAAGTGAATTGTTTATAGCTAAGAAGTGTTTGAGGTGTGTTTTGTATGGTCTATGTATGGTCTATGTATGTATGGTCTATGTATGGTTGTATGGTTTTGTATGGTCATAATTGAATTATTATAAATGCGTGTTGCTTGATGCTAATGCTAGCATATATTAGACCAATGCTAATACTTTGCCTGAAAAGGTAATTAACAGTGTTTGAATACAGCACCAATATCTGTTTTGAAGCAGTACATTCTCATTTGGAGTCATGATGTTAATGACACTTGGTTATACACAAATGTGTTTATTTTGAATACTACAAGTATATTTTGAAGATATAAACATGTGTTTATATTGAGAGCAGTAAAGGGCCAGGACAATTGTGTTTTGTGCCAATTGTTAATAAATTCTGGCAAGACCCGCCAAACGAGCAGTAAAAGGAATTCTCTGCTCATAATTTCTCCTGTTTTACAGGAAATACTATCTGTCATCGCGCCCTGCATAGCGGGGCCTGTTACACGTGCGACGACCTGGGTCTCTGAGCGGGGAAAGGACAGAATTAATTGGGTGTCGTCAGCGTAGCAGTGGTATGAAAAACCATGCGGGCTAATGACAGATCCGAGCGAGTTTGTGTACAGGGAGAAGAGGAGGGGACCGAGAACAGAGCCCTGAGGGACCCCTGTAGTTAATTGACAAGGGTCGGACTCGGACCCTCTCCAAGTTACCCTGTAGGTATGGTCTTTGAGGTATGAGGTGAGGAGGGAAAGTGCAGAGCCTGAAACTCCAGGTTCTTGGAGAGTGTGAAGGAGGATCTGATGGTTCACCGTGTCGAATGCAGCAGACAGGTCCAACAGGATGATGACAGAGGAGAGGGAGGCTGCTTTGGCAGTGTGCAGTTCCTCAGTGACAGCAATGAGAGCAGTTTCTGTGGAGTGGCCTGCCTTGAAACCAGACTGGTGCGGATCCAGAAGGTTGTTCTGATGGAGATAACAGGAGAGTTGTTTAAAGACAGCGCGTTCAAGTGTTTTAGACAGGAACGGGAGGAGAGAGACAGGCCTGTAGTTTATAACATCAGACGGGTTGAGAGTGGGTTTCTTTAGGAGAGGGTTTACTCTTGCCTCCTTGAGACTGTTTGGAAAGGGACCAGAAGTTAGAGAAGTGTTGATGAAATGGGAGAGAAACGGTAGAATATCAGCAGCGATAGTCTGAAGGAGGTTTGAGGGGATAGGGTCCAGAGGACAGGTGGTAGGGTGGGCAGAGGTAATGAGGGTAAGAACCTCACTTGGAGAGAGAGGGGAAAAGGAGGTTAGTGTGCGGGTGGAAGGAGGGTCTGGTGACCCAGCGGTGAGTAAAGGTGAGTCAGAAAAAGAGAGCGAATATCATGAACCTTTTTTCAAAGTGGTTAACAAAGTCGCTTGACAGAAGGGAGGAGGGGGGAGGGGCTTTGGGAGGGTCCAAGAGGGTGGAGAAGATGGAAAATAGTTTTTTGGGATTAGAATAGGAAGATTGGATCTTGGATCGTATTACACGGTCAAATATGTTCATTTTGTTGTAGTTGCCAGCGATTCTCTCTCTAGTTTAGCATACTCAGCCCGGTTGTTGACCCGGAAAGAACCTCGATTTTGGAGAGCCAGAAAACTGTGAAAAAGTACCCGCTAGCCGGAACTACGCCTAGTGGAAACGCAACCACAAACGGGCCGGGCACGGCACGCTTAAACCGCGCTGTAGTGGAAATGCGCCATCAGTTAAGGAAGAAATACTGCACACCTGTTTTTCTAGAACATATGAACTGTTAGCCACATGGATATATACCCCAGTCTACTTTAGCATTTATCATCTTGTTTGAAAGTCAATATCAGATATTCATGCATCTCCGACTACTACATTCATGTACTAGTCTCTTTTGGAAAATGCCCAAAGTTTGTTAGGTGCACCTAGCTTAGAATACTGCCGTCTAATAAAAGGTTTCAACAATGAATCACACCTTCATGAAGTTTGTCAGTTTTTGTTCAAACTTTTTCAGGGAATGATTTTGTCCCAAAAGCACAATGCACTTTCACATCAACTACGGTAAATCAATGTTATTTAAACTCAACTGACCATCCTACTGTATAAATAGGATCAACTAAAAAGTACCTATTTTAAATGTCAGGCGTCTTGCTTTGGATAAGGTTTCATCACCTGTTATCTCTCAACCTGTGCTAAAGTATTAGCACTTAGCTTCTAATCATGACTTTAAAACCAAATGTAAAAGTTCACCCAATGGCCAATCTCCCAAAAGTGAGGTCTATTTAAAGCATAGACAGAAAATGTTCTAACATTGCCAGCGTCTGCACACATATTATGGGCTTACGTTTGCTGTGTATTATGAAGAAAGTATAACTGACTTGTTCCTCTTTCTCTTCCAAATCTCCCCCTGTAATATATGCTTATCTGGAAGCAGAGGAAACCGTCTCCTGTAAGGTCTCATTGCCGCTATTTCTTGCATCTCTTTTTAACTCGATTATTCTCGGCTTAAATCAATATATTTATACTTTACATCTGAAAGATAGATGGCTTTAATTACTTCAAATACAATCTCTTTAATACCCTTCTTCAGTTAGTGTAAAACTGATTCTGAACTTTGAAAATGAATATGTTAGTTAAAGTATCATGAGGACACAACAAAGAATTGTCCACACAGTAACCTTTAATTTTAGAAACGGGGAAAACATATCCTTAACTTAACGAGGCCCTTATGCTTATTTTATAGTTAATCATTTGTATTTAGTATCTCTACTCTGACACGTCTCCATGCTTTAATGTTAAAAAATTCTGCTCTGATTGGTTAGCTGGCTGGCTCTGTTGTGATTGGTCAACAGCTTAAAGATGTCCCGCCCCTTAGACTATCCCGTACAATGTGTAGCAATGTCACCATGTTCTGTAACTAAAAAAGGAGTCTTATTGAGGCGTTTCAGGCAATCACAAATGTAGGTTTACCATCGAGACACATGTAATCTTTAATTTATTCTGCAATGTTTTTTTACCTACATGTCTGTGAGCTGTCCACCCACCATTTTGTTTTCTTTGTACAGACAGTATATAGTCGAGAGGGAAATGTTTGAGGGGGAGAAATGGAGGAAAATATAATGTGAAGGATTTAATTTGAGCTAAGTGGGGCCTCCGCTCTCATCACTGATGTTGTGGTTAATAAAAAGACAGGTAAGTTATTAGCTCCATTTAGACACATTACAAGAGACATGATAAAGTACTCGGGAGTCATAAAGTCTGATCATACGAGAAACAGATTCAAGGCAATCAATTTACAGTAAAGTAGCCTTAAATATATTTCTACTATTCAGATATTCATAAAGGTAATGGAAGGGATTGCAAGTCATTAACCATGAGTCTGACTCAGATGATACTCTCCATCAAGAGACTGTAATTTATACAGTACTGTTTCTGCCCAATTACAGAACCTGATCCTTTGAGGTGATGATTTGTTTTTACCTATCATTGAGATTATAAATGTGAGATGATTTGCTTAATGTAAATGATTGCGTAACGATAAAAACAACATCAAGATTGTGACTTGAGAGAAAAGAAGGTATAAATCAAAATGCAAATGCTTTAACCCTTATGTTGTGTTCGGGTCTCCCATGACCCGTTTCAAGTTAAAATTATATAACAACTAAGCTCCCGTTTTTTGAGTCGGAACAAGGCTTCATGATATCCTCCACAGCAGCTATATAAACACTCCAAAACTGATTTTGACCATTTTTGCCAAGTCTGAAGGTCTCTAAAAAAAAAAGTGTATAATTTGGTGTCGGGTCTGGGAAGACCCAGCAGAATTGTTTTGGGTGACTCAGGGTCCAATTTGGCCCAATCAAGATTAATCTTTGACTTTAGACACCCCCCCCCACCCCCTTCATCAACTGTAACAATATTTGTTTGCAACATGCACCTGGTCTCCCCTCCCTCACCGAAGAGATATAATCCCCCCACCTGGTCCTGACCCCTTGGTCTCTTCCCAGCTGGACGTGCCTGGAACACCTCCCTGGGAGGCGCCCAGGTGGCATCCTAGGTGCCCGAACCACCTCAACTGGCTCCTTTTGACGCGAAGGAGGAGCGGCTCAACTCCGAGTCCCTCCCGGATGACTGAACTTCTCACCTTATCCCTAAGGGAGACGCCAGCCACCCTGTGGAGAAAACCCATCCCGGCCGCTTATATCCGCAATCTCGTTCTTTCGGTCATGAGTATTGAGGTCATTGTATAATAGGACAATGTGACAGGCCTAATGAGAGAGAGAAAGAAAAGAAGAAAGAAACAACTTTTAAAAGACAAAGAGTCTTTTAAAAGTCCACTGAGGATTGTGGAAGAAGAAATAATGTATGCCCTTCTAATAAAAACATTGTTAGTGGAGGGTCATAAAACTGTCATTGTGTCCGAGCTGTGGAGAGGAACATGTTTAGTTTGGACCTGGTTTGGACGCCCCTTCTCATTATTTAATGAAATAAGGATTGACACTCGATAGATTGAAAGAGTCCGTTTGGGAAAATAGCTGCAGCCACATTCACTGCACAAACGCACACCTCACAGCAAACCTGGTTTCCTCCACTAACCTGCGATGTTTGTCACGTTGAATAACACGAAAGGGAAGATAGAACTTTAATGTTTCTCATGATTTATGGAGCCATTGTTCCTTCATAGTCCCATCGCCAATCTCCTTCTGCTTCTCAGACATTTCATCCAGTGTCAATTTTGTGTCTGTTTCCGATATTGGAAGGCTAGAAAGAGACATCTTCATCACTGTTAAGCTCGGCTAGATTGCCTTGAAGGGATCGATTGAGCACGGCAGGAGTTATGAGGAGGGGAAGCTCCAGAGCGTTTTCCCAGGGTACCGTGTCTGCTCTTTATTTCCGTTGCTCTCTGACTGATTTCCAGCTCTTTTTTCATAACTCCTTGGTGTTTTCCTCTAATATGCACAACAATTAGTCATATTTAAAAAATCGACATTACACTCCTTTCCGTTGCACTTTCAAGATTGCATGAGGTTGCTGTTTTTATTTAAGTCCCATATGGCTTTGTAAACAAAATACTCCAGTCAAGCAAACTCAATTTGTGTATAATGACTGCTATGAATTAGGAAAATACCACTTTATTTAATGTGTTGTATATTCATTGAGACAACATCGGATGCACAAAATGTAATCGCAAGGAAACATCTATCTCTGGCTGTTACGGCACTAAAGGTAACCACCATTTTAATTCTGCTGTGTAACAGAATGCGACCCACAGTGTGACACAGCAGTTCTGTTCTCTCACCTTGTCGCAGCGGGGGAGGGTGTGTGTGTTTTTTTTTTTTTTTCCTGTGTGTATGGCGCTGTTGGTAAACGTGGGGAGGGGTCATCATCACTGTCTATGTGTTCATTCAAGCCGAGGACACAAAGTCTCACGTTCGGGACACTTTAACCTTTCGAAACGGACCTGCTGACAACACACACATATTCCTCATACAAGTACAGTGATGCTTATGTGAGTACTTGTATGTTCCCCCTCACACACACACTCTGCACACACAACGTCAGCTGGCGTTAGAACGGCCTCTGAGGAGCTGTCGGATTTCATTGAGCTCAACCACAGTAGAAAGGCCATTTGCGCTTAGTCGACCCGTTTCTTCTGCCTCTGTGCACAGCGCCTGGTGCTTTCTAGTAAAACGCTCCCCAGTGCCGTGGGGTGAAGAGTTTACATCTCCTAATATTCATCCCACTAGCTTACATTGGCTAGCAGCACATAAACATTTAATGTCAGTTCCTAGTATTCATGTGTGTCGTCTTCGGTGCTTTCATTCAGAATCTCACCCTAATGCTTCTCTCACATGATACCCAACTTCTCTCAGAGCCTTGCTGTGGAAAAGCTACTTATGTTTTTTGATGGTTATCTCACTTGCTAGCTAACCACGCTACACACAGCTGTCGTCTGATTGGTTGCGCGTCACAAGATCATTGGGAGGCGTGTGGCGCAGTCGAGCCTTGGGCCCTTTCTCATTTCTCGAACTCCCCTCCTCGACTCCCCTCCTCGACTCCTATCCTCGATACTTAGTCCCGCCCACAGGAGATGCGAGCGGAGGAGCCGAGGAGGGGAACCAAGGAAAGAGGAGGGGAAGCAGCAGGCGGTTAGAGAAATGAGAACTCCTCTCCTCTGAGCGGTCATTTTAAAGAGACGTCCATTAATGATGACAGAAGGCACAGCAGCCCTCTGTCTGATGGACAGATGTGTTCATGATGACTTATATATTTACTTTGATTCATTCACAGTGCGGTATAATGAGACAATAACAGGCTACAGATGCGGACACGCACACACACATATATATGTGTATAATTTATATAAATAAATACAATTTCAGAATCAAACAGAGCACTCTCATAACTCGTAACACTATCAGAGACTGGATATATCCCCCCCCCCTCTCCCCTTTGGTCGCTACAATGAGGAAAATAAATTACGGGCCAAAAGTTGTATTTACAAGTATTAAAAGTAAGCAGAGGACACCAAACCAACAGACCTGTCTGTCCGCTGCATCTACGCACACACTGTACCACACACACCTGCACACTGTACCACACACACACACACACACACACACACACACACACACACACACACACACACACCACACACACACACACACACACACACACACATACAGCTCCTAAAACAGGCTACAGCCGTTGTGTATTTTATTGTGAAGCACTGAATGGTTTTAGAAAAAATCGATCTACTAAACTAAAGCAAATAAAGAGAGTAGGCCTGTTATACTGAGCGATATATTATACACACTGCTCTGCTTTCTGCAGGACCTCACAGCTGTTCTCACTGTAAACATCGCGTCGCGATGAAAGCAGTTTCTAAAATAATATCCAGGGGATGCATGCAGAGCTGTCATTGGCTGAGATAAGTCCGGCCGTGCGTCACGACTCTTTGAAACATCTCTGTTCCCGGAAATGCATCCGCGAAGAAGCCGTGGAGGACCATGGAGGACCCATCAGTGTATCCTCGGTTAGAGCTCCTCCAGAGAGCCTCCTCGATGCTCGATGCTCGGTCCTCGACGTGCATTTAGAGAAATGGGATGTCCTTCAACATGGCGCGCTAAAATTCATTTCCGGGTCACTACCGGAGGACAGAGGAGTCGAGGAGTCGAGGAGGGGATTTGATGAAATGAGAAAGGCCATGGTGTTCGGATCAGGGGGTCACAGGTTCAAACCCCACTGCAGTCAGCATGTCGTTGTGTCCCTGGGCAAGACACTTCACCCCAAATGGCTCCTGTGGGGATTGTCCACAGTATGTAAGTCGCTTTGGATAAAAGCGTCTAACAAGTAACATGTAATGTAATCAGCGGTAACAAGGTCAACGTTGAAATTATTTGAACAATTCACAGTGAAGCTTGTGTTTGAAACTGCAACAGTTAAGCTTCATTTTCCATTCTGCAAGTAAGCTAAGTTGGCCCATGTTGTCATGTTTAAAGCAATAACGTGGTGGTAATACAACTGATAATGGCCTTAGTCTTCTCCTCTGATGGCCTTGCCAAGATGACATTTAAAAAACATGATTTTCCTGCTACTGTATATATATATTTTTGTTCACATAATACTGAATGCTAATATCACGCTAATGAAAGAGCCCCAACTGAATGGCTCATTATGATTAATACAAATTTTTAATAGGCAAATTAAAATCCTTCTCCTTCACATTACTGTAGCCCCTGAAACTCACCTTGCTGTGACATTATCCTATCTAGGTGATGAAAGCCCCTATATTTAAGTCACAAATAAACCCGAGTGAGTCTACAGATAATCTGCCAGTGCTTAAAGTGCAGCGTCATCATCATGGACTGCTCCCCTGTAATCTGTCTGAGATGGTCCACCGGCATAACCCTCCAATAGTGGGGATATTGGAGGATGTGTTATGGTGTAATATTTCAGTGTTATCTTGAAGTTTCATCTTCTTCATAAAAAAAATGATGAGTACATTTAGTGTCTCTCCTGCGACATGTCTCCATGCTTTAATGTTCAAAAATCTCTCTTTCTCATACCGCCTGTGCTGCAGCACCTCTTTTCACCCTCTGTCTGAAACCAGAGCCCAGTCTGCTCTGATTGGTTAGCTGGCCGGCTCTGTTGTGATTGGTCAACCGCTTAGAGATGTCCCGCCCCATGTGTTAGAGCGCTTAACAATAGAGAACCGCAGTGACGCGTCCTAAAACCCGGAAGTAAGTTAGCATTTTTACCACGTCCGGTTCCTTCGATAAAAAGCAATGCGATCTCTCCGTAGGGTTTTGGAAAATAGCTCCAAATAAGGTCTGTGTTTGAGACGCATCGAGAGAGACGAATCACGTTTTGTTCTACGACATTCAATCCATCAGCAGGGACCCCGCTGGTGATTTCTGAAGAGTTTACGTGTCTGAAAAACGATGGTTGTTACCAAGTGGCTGAATAGGACTACAGAAGTTGTCCAGGCCGTTTTACGTCATTACACCGAACACGTAAACACTCCTCTAAGTTAGTTTCTGTTCTGCTTGAAAGCAAGTCCCTGCCTCCTGCAAAGTGTTCAAACAAACGCTTGAACTTGTACCATTTAGAATCTGTATGTTTGAATATGGATCTTAAGTTGGCGTGACGTTGAAGCAGCGACCCTGCTGTCGTTCGTTTATAGCATAACGTTAGCATTTTGCTTCGGGCGACTAGATTTATGATTTGAAAATCATAAAAGTAGGAGAGACATGTGGAGATTATCCGGCTGAACAAAACGTGATCGTCTCTTAAATGTGTCTCAACCACAGACCTTATCTCCAGCTATTTTCCAAAATCCTACAGAGAAATTGCATTGCCTTTTTGACGAAGGAACCGGAAGGAGTTTACTTCCGGGTTTTAGGACGCGTCACTGCGGTTCTCTAAAGGCGATCCGATACGTAGTGATGTCACTATGTTCGGAAGTAAACAAAGGAGTCCAATGGAGGCATTTCAGGCAGAGGGGGGGGGGGGGTAGCATTTGCAGACCACACAAAACAATATAACAGACTACAGGAGAGGGTCAACCCAGATCCAAGAGTAATAGGGCCTCTTTAAGATGGAAGTGTGAAGGATGACAGATATGATGACAATAATTGCTCTCCTTAAAAATTGAGAATGTTAAGAAGCTCTTGAATAAGTGCTGCCTTTGATCTGTGGGGACTGCAGCGTTAAGGTAAGTGCAGGCTAGCTTTGGATGCTTGTTGTACAGTAACGTGTATCCCAGCTTCTTCCTCAGTCTTATTTGAATGCCTCCTACAATAATCCTCTTTGCAACAATGCTAAGTGCAGCAGTGCGCCTGATGCACAGCCTGTGGAATCATCTTTTGTGTGTTACTCTCAGTGTTGAGTCGTCGTGTTATTGCAGCAACGGGAAGACTAACGCATTTACATTTCATTAATATGTAAAGGAGGCAGGCAGTGAACACATCTGAACATGGTTACACTGCCGTTTTGAATGCATATACAGTAGCTGTGCAGGTTGACTATCCATGAAGACACAGTCAGAGAGGGGGGAGAGAGGGGGGAGAGGGGAGGCATCTTTCCAAAATGGCTCATTGCGTCATACATTATTGAAGCAGCTGTTGAATTATGCAAAGCTTTGATATTGATCCCAGGGCTTGCCTTCGCTGCAGTCCGGGGGATGGAGAGAGAGTGAGTGAGAGTGAAGGGGGGGGGGGGGGGGATAAGAGAGGAAAAGAAAGATTTGCAAAAAGACAGATATCAGACTTGGAGAGAGGTAGCAAATAATCCAGTCAACGTAAGAAAGAGATGACGATAACTGTGACATAAAGAATACATCCTGCATTCATAAGCCCTTGCACCATATTGGTTAACAATGTGCAGTTTAGATGAAGGTGCATCATTAGTAAGACGACTAAGATGTTACTTCAGAGGGAACTGAAGGAGAGTTATGTCTCGGAAGGATATCATGTTTTCCCCCTCCACACATCATACACTTCCTCCTGAGGGCATGAGCATCAGACCTTGGCAGATCCCTCCGACTACAAGCAGACACTCAGTCTCTGTCCCTGAGACCATCTGGCCTGATTCGCTGCGTAGTGATTGATCAAACCAGGGCTTCCAGGTGGGAAGGCAGGCAGAGGAAGTGCAGCCTGAAATTGAGACTTTATTAATCATATGCGCTGTCACTAGACCTTTTACCATAGAGTTAGCTTACATGGGAAGCAAGTTTACAGGGACATCATGGAAATGATACATACATGCTAATAAAACAAGTATATAGACCATGTTCAAAGATTTCACCATCATGTATGCAGTCGCTTTTCCGCACCGTTGTGACGAAAAGGGAGCTGAGCCAGAAGGCAAAGCTCTCTGTCTACCGGGCCATATTCGTTCCTACCCTCACCTATGGTCATGAAGGATGGGTCATGACCGAAAGAACGAGGTCGCGGATACAAGCGGGCGAGATGGGTTTTCTCCGCAGGGTGGCTGGTGTCTCCCTTAGGGATAAGGAGAGAAGTTCAGTCATCAGGGAGGGACTCGGAGTTGAGCCGCTCCTCCTTCGCGTCGAAAGGAGCCAGTTGAGGTGGTTTGGGCACCTAGTTAGGATGCCACCTGGGCGCCTCCCTCGGGAGGTGTTCCAGGCACGTCCAGCTGGGAAGAGATCAAGGGGTAGACCTAGGACCAGGTGGAGGGATTATATCTCTTCGCTGGCCTGGGAGCGCCTTGGGACCCCCCAGTCAGAGCTGGTTGATGTCGCCAGGGAAAAGGAAGTTTGGGGCTCTCTGCTGGAACTGCTACCCCCGAGACCCGACCACGGATAAGCGGGAGAAGATGGATGGATGGATGGATGATAAATAAAAACATTGACATTTAACAAAGGAACAAGCAACACTGTTTAGTAAAGACGACAGGATGATTTATTTATTGGAGACTGCCTGTATTTTTTAAAGTTCAAGGCTTTTATTGGTCATACGTACATAGCTACAGTGTTGTTATGACGATGACAATCTTAGGTTATAGGCACACATTTGTTATCTCTCTTAAACCTTGGTTTGAAATATTGAGTATTTTCCTTGCTGGCTATATATCTCCTTGCTACCTTTACTTCTGCTACTCAACTTTTGCCTTATATTGTCTCACAAGCAACTGTCATTGTGATTTAAATACAATAAATAACGTTGTTTCCAGGCATAACAACCGAATAATAATATACATGCCGAATGAGTGGTGTTTCAGGAAAGTGATGTATGTTGACCATGACTCAGCTTTTAGTACAACCCAGAAATGCTTGTTTGTGTTGTTCATTGGCGCTACAGCACCCCTCAAGGTTCAGGTGTGAAAACAGGCTGGCATGCTCCGTCTTCCTCAATTTACATATATGACTAAGATGCTTTGTTGCAAGGACCGGGAAGGATATCTATCCTCTGGGTGAACTGCAGCAGCATCTATTCAGAGACGTGTCAGGTGCTCTATCGGCTCCTCTGATTGGCTATTTTGGTCGTAACGCAGGTAGAGAGAGTGGAGAGGTGTGGCCTCAACTCTACTCAATGGGCTCTGGTGATTTATCAGTGGTGTGTGGTGTGTGTGTGTGTGTGGTGTGTGTGTGTGTGGTGGTGTGTGTGTGGTGTGTGTGTGTGTGTGTGTGTGGTGTGTGTGTGTGTGTGTGTGGTGTGTGTGTGTGGTGTGTGTTGTGGTGTGTGTGTGGTGTGTGTGTGTGTGTGGTGTTTTTCAGGGTATTATAAACTGTTAGATGGATGGCAGTGTACTCGTGGCACCAACTAGTCAACAACACGCACAGAACAAACACAGGATAATTCACCATGGCCAAAAACAACACATTAAGCACTTAATACACAACATGCAGGCATTGTTTTGTAAAGTATCCAAGAGAGCAAACACCATCACTTCCAATCCCCTCTACTGGAGCGTACACATTGTCATTGTTGACTTTTATGATTAGTTTTAAGCTATTTTTATTGCACAGTGTGGTGGAGAAAGGTATAAAGATACGAGAACGTGTGAGGGAGAGAGATTTGTCAAACGCCCTGACACTAAGTCAACACGAAAACACCAACTTATCAGTGTGGTGGGCGGACATTGTGCACACAGCAAGTGTCAGCATGTGATTCAGGTCTCATGGTGCAGTACATTTCTCTCCTTTAACTTTGATGCTCTCTGCACAAAAACGAACATTTTATTGTTGAGTTATAAGGCTAGACATGCTGCTGTAACAGACTCCACACTTCTGTGAAATCTTTCCACAGCATTTTGATATCCTTCTGCAGGGATTTGCTCTCATTCAGCCGCAAGAGGTCGACCACAGCTGATGGGCGATACGGCCTGAATCCCACCGGCAGTCCATGTTTCTTAAAGGTGTTTTGGTTTGAGGTGCACAATTGAAAGTGTTTATTCCACACCTATGAAACACATTATGTTCCTGTCTTTGTGTATTGAGACAGTCATTTTGTAACGAGAAATGCATTCATAAACCGTTAATAATACTTCATCTAATTTAGTTTGTCGACTGAAATGTCCAAATACATTTTTTCGAATGTATACTTTAATAACCCCTTCGTATGTAAATCCATAAGGCGAGAGTACAATCGTGGTTCACTCTGTGGCGATGTTGTAAGTTACAGAAAAATGAATGGTATGGTCATTGAGGCCTCTGGGTCTCACGCCCTGCATGCCACACTGGTTTCCTACCGGAGCCACAGCCTGAGATCACCGATAACCACCACTAGCGCCACAGGAGGTCTTTCCTCCCAGTGGCCATCACACTCTTTAACTCTTCACCCCTAAGTAAAGGGCACTGAGAACTTCCACACCAACACTATGTGCAATATACATATCAATATAATTAACATCATTGCAATACACTCGCTGCTATATATAAACTATGTGCAATATTATATTATATTATTAGTATTAGTGTTATTAATAATGCTATGATGACGTGCAATTACGTAACTGCCACTACGTTTTAATGTTTGCACTATACTAAATACTGCTAATAATGATTGCATTGATTGTGTGACCATGTTTCATGTTGTCTGTGGATGTTTAATTGCTCTTTTTGCTGCACTTTTAGTGTACAGTTTTGCTGCTGTGTTATTGTGTTTACATGTTGTTACTCTGGCACAACAATTTCCTTCGGGATGAATAAAGTCTTATCTTATCTTATCTTGCAGGGTTTGTCTTGTCTTGCTGGGTCCTGTTTGGGTTTCCTCCTACCTGATTGTCATCAAATCTGGTTTTCATTGTCTCGGTCCCGTGATGTTAATCCTTGATGATTTTAGCCCACCCAAACCGTCCCTGTATAACCCACAATCAGTAAAAAACAAACCCTGGTAGGTTGCATTATGTACCCTTCTTCGCCAGTAATGTAAACATGAATGTCTAACTTTCGTTGGCTCCATTTACCTCGATATGACAGCAGCTAAATAATAAAAAAAACACTTTTAAATTATCATGACTCATGATAATGATGTGTTTATTTCTTAATAGTTAATTTATAGGATAACTGTTTACGTAACTTTAATCGTAGCCTACTATGATTCAATTTCTTGTCTGTTTATACCATATTTAATTTGATATATCTTAGTTTGCTTCCTTGGGTTATATATATCTTTCTAGAACTACTGTTTGGTCTGAGGTTTATTTCACGTATTGCCGTGATGACTTTCATGGTGTCATTCTATTGGCTGACAACATTATGTTTTCATTAGTCTCTGTGAGATATGGTGCATCACTCGCAGACACACTGACAGCACAGATCCTCTCCCTCACTCACTCTGCTTATACAAAATCAAGTCCACCCGCCCACCCGCGCCGGCACTGAATGAGTTACAGCTGGTGCAGTGTGTGAGTGTGTGTGTTTGTGTGAGCTCGGTGCGCCCCTCCCTGGTTGGACCGCACGCCGCTGCTCTGCTGTCTTCAGACGGATGTTGCCGCATCCAGGCGCCCTGCGCTCCTCTCCAAATGTGCCAAATCTCCTCCTCTATCCTCCTGTCTCTGCCTGACGCACACACACGCACCGCCGACGCTCCTCTCCGGTTTCTAGACACACAACTCTCCGTCAAAGTGGCTCATCATCCACAACGGTACGTAAACTGTTTCTGAAAGACTCTCAGTGATGT